>NC_071524.1:11408345-11675974 GCF_027887155.1 Malaclemys terrapin pileata | reverse complement strand
TAGAAAGGCACCAGAACCAAATCCCCCCCCCCCTCCCAGCACTGTACCTCAGGAATATACCATCTTGCACTGCTCAAGACGCTTTCTTGAGCAATGCAAGTGTGTTAATTGGTTCCCCACTTCATCAATGGAAAGGGGATATACACCAGCCTTTATAAACCTGAGCAGATTTACCAAACACTTCAGGCAAATGCACTAGTAAAGATAAACGGTAAAACAAGTTTATGACTACAAAAGAGAGATTTTAAGTGATTATAAGTGACAGGTAAAAAGTCATTTAGTTACCAAAATAACATAAAATATAAGCACACAGTCTACACTCTCAGCCCTATTAGCCTGCACAACATCTACATTAAGCAGTTTTTGTCACCCCACTGGATATTGCAGTTCATAGTACACAGATTTCACCCTTGAAGCCTGGGCCAGTCTCCTCTGTTGGAGTCTTCAGTCTTCGGAGCGTCCTTGTTGCTTGCAGCATAGGTTGGGGGAGGAGAAAAGGTCAAGCAGGGGCCACCGTGTTCTGTTTTATACCCTTAGTCCATGTGCCTGGAGAACACAAGTCCAGGCATGTCTGATGGGTACTGCTGAGTCCCCAGGCAAGGTTGAGCAATTCTCCTGGTGTGGCCTTGTGTAAGTGAGTCATTGCATTGTAGCTCCCTTGCTGGACAATGGCTGGTGTTGTGTGTTCAGCACCCACCCGGGCATTGGTTACCTCCCTTGTCATTGTCTCTGGAGAGCTAGTATCTGGATGCTTTCCAAACCCACAACATATTTTAGTGAAAACCTTACAAGATAATTCTTACAATGTTATATGCATTAATGATACACGCATTTCAGCAGATCATAGCCTTTCCCATGATACCTCACATGGCCTGCTTTATATGAAATATCACAATTATATACAAATGATGAATATGAGGGTTACAGGGTACGCCCCCGAGATATAGAAGTGTCACACCCATCACGTCCCTGCCTTGGGCCAACCACAGGTATTGCCTCGCTCCAGCCCAGACTGGCGACTGGACACGCTGGCAAGGTGCAGGCTGTTCCCTTTGGGGGTCTGTCTGGCCACATCCCCACTACCCGCCCTCTGCATGGCACCCCAGCCACCCAGGAGGATGCCCGTCGTCCTTCCCTGTTGTCCCAAGGCAGCCTTGGTACCACGCTGCATTCCTGGGGGAGCAGAGCTCTCTAGCTAACTGAGTCATTCCTGTTCTGATTGCAGAGGAAGGCTTTGCCCTCCACCCCAGCCTGGAGCACATCACAGTGCCTGAGCCCTTCGATTTCTGCCTGGGCCCGGACTACACCTCCTACAGCTGCCTGAACCAGAGGGACATGCTGCCCGCCGCCTGCTCTCCCATAGAGCTGCCAGGCTACCTTGGCCCAGAGTTCCTCTTGGACACCTACAGCCCCGTGCAGAGCAACCCTGCCCCCTTCCTGGCACCTGGGGACAGCTCTGCGGGGGACATTGAGGGTACGGCCAGTCTGGTTGGAAGTAACATGTTCCCCAGTCAGTACAAGGAGGCCTACGAGCGGGCATAGCTGTACACGAGGTTGGGAGACGTGTGAGGAGCAGTCGAGCCTCGTTTCAGACCTGCCCCGGCAGGGAGCCCCTTGTTCTGGCCGGGCAGGGCCTGGAGATGGGAGGACTGGGCCACTTGGCTTGTTGGCAGAGCTTCCCAGGCCTCCTGGCAGCGAGCACAGAAGAGACTGCTTGTCACTGCAGGGCCTACCTCCAGGAGACCAGCTGAGACCAAGGGGCGTGGAGAGAGAGTGACAGCACGGCCCTCCCCTAAGACTGCGGGCCGTGAGGAGTGTGGCTGCCTGCGAATGTTCCACCTGGAACTGGAGGGGTTCCACATCCCAGCCTGTCCAAGTCCACCTCCTAGCAGCCTCCTCGCTGTCAGCATAGTCACTCTGCAGTTCCCCTTGCTGAACTCCCTCCATGGGCTGGGGGCTGGCTCGCTGGGGCAGGGCCTGGCCAGAGGGGCTCTGCAGGGGCATTGTGCCCAGGGTTTGACTGCAAGGGCTGCTGCAGGGGTTCACGCTTTGCACTATATTTATAGGGGTTAGTCGTAGGCACCACTTCCCTGCCATAAATGAGACCACCTCAGAGCAAAGGGGGGGCAAACAGTCACTGTCTGGCCCCCAAATCCTGGCCGATCAGGGCTGAAGAAATGTAAGGTCTGCTCCTGCTCCTGTTGTAACCAATGGCCAGGCTCCCCTGCCAGAGCCAGGACAGCTGGGCCATTGGCCTTGCTATTGATAAGGGGATGGTTCCAAGATCTTCCTGAAGGCCATGTCTTGTGCAGGCTGGATGCCCCCTCCGCAGCAGTCCCTGCACCTGCTGACCTGAGGAGGGTGGGACTAGAGCACAGCCTCACACCTGGCGGTGCTGAGATGCCAGCTGGAATGGAGCCGCTGGGGAACTGGGCGCCAGGACTCCTGGGGCCTCTCCCCAGCTCCACTGACTCACTCTGTGGCCCTGGGTAGGTCATTCACCTCTCTGTGCCTGTTTCCCAAGTTGTAAAATGAGGGTGACGCTGCTCACCCACCGCCCAGGTGCGTTGTGATGGATGGTAATAAAAACAATACAAATACTTCTCTGCTGTCTCATCCTGAACCACTTTACGAGCCCATATACCACCTCTAGCCGGGGGGGGGGGGGGGGGGGGGCACGTCGCTATCGCTACAGTGCGCCCAGTTCTAGGGTGCAACTCAGCAGACATCTCATAGCAACAGCATACCGCAACTGAGGGCAGGACGCGAGATAACTGTGGGTGGGGAGATATAGGGAGACAGAACAGAATTACCCAGGCTCTGGGCATTAATATTACTCATCTTACTCCACCCAAGCAGCACTGGTACGATACTAACACAGAGGGCAGAGTGCCCCCCATATAGCAATAAGGCCTGAGGCCGCTCGGCCTGTGAATGCCGAGACGCTGGCAGCACCAGGTGCTAAGGCAGCAGGTTAAGTGCTCGGAGACCCTATTGTAGCCCGGGCTAACACTGGCTCTGTCCCCCCTACCCCCTGGTAGCAGCTAGCTCACGAATAGAGATTTGTGCTGCTGCTGCCTGGGTGCTCACAGAGCAGCTCCCATCAGAGCACTTCCTGCAGGCTGCTAAGTTGCATCATTGCTAGCTGGGTGCATCATTCTGCTTGACATTAGCTGAGTGTCCTACTGTTAACCCTAAGTTAACTCTAGGTGGCTCTCCCCAGTCAGAGCCATTAGAGGGCCTGCTCCCCATGTCCTGGGGAAACCCGTGCCCACAGCTACCCTCTGGGACGCCTGCAGGGAGCCTGTGACGACCCACACTTCTCAATGATTCTCTGGCTGTTGCCTCACTGCTCAGGAGGTGTCTAGGGGCCCCCTGGCCTCTCCAGCTGCCATCCCATCACCCCCTTCTTGGGTGCTGTTTATTCTTGCTGCCTCGACTTCCTCCCCAATCCCTCCTGGTCCCGTGCAGCCTGGAGGTCTTTTGTGTCTTTGTCCATGTGGATCTCACTGATGGTGCACGTCTCAGCTTTGACCAGCGTCTTAATGGGGCAGCGCTGGCCCCCTGCATCCACTCCTACCCTCCACCCACGGGCAGAGTGGCTCTGCCCACCTCTCACTTCCCTTTCCGGCTGTGGCAGTGAGATGTAGCACCAGGGTGCCCTTTCACCCAAGTGGCTGGTAGGTCTCAGTAGTGGCTAACGCTCTGCCTGCTGGAGCAGTCCATCCTCTGGCTCGGTCTCTAGGGCCACTCCATGATCCCATGGTATCTGGATACTTGCTACCAGAGAAGGGTGGGTTGTGGGCTTCCCACTGACAAAGCATCTAGAACCACAGTTACTGTACAGTAAGTACTTGCTCTTTACTGGAGTCCCTGTCCATGTGGAGCCCACTCCAGTGACTAGCTAGTAGTTCCCAGACGAACCAGAGGAAGGTGTGAGGAGTCCTGGCTAGAGCTGACTAAATAAGGATTGCAGAGCGGCTCTCCCAAATCCGGCATCACAACTAGTAATCAACCCTCGGTGTAATACGCAATGACGGTGTGGGCTGTGCTCCATCGGGCTGCCCTCGAGATCTCTGAGAGGAATACGTCTGAGAAGGTTGCCTAGTTGAGAGGGCCTTGCAGCCTGAGGCCAGGGGCACCTCTGGTAGCTGGTTACAGATTGCAACCGATGGAGTGAGCTCTGAGAAAAATTAATGAAGATATCTCATCTCCTAGAACTGGAAGGGACCTTGAAAGGTCATCGAGTCCAGCCCCCTGCCTTCACTAGCAGGACTAAGTACTGATTTTGCCCCAGATCCATAAGTGGCCCCCTCAAGGATTGACCGCAATCCTGGGTTTAGCAGGCCAATGCTCAAACCACTGAGCTATCCCTCCCCCAGAGGGAGGGGAGACGGCTGGATTAACCCACCGCCGGGCCCTAGACAAATGCACACTTCTGGGCCCCTGCCTTCTAATATGAACACCAACAACCAGCCCTACAGGACACTCTGCAGCCAAACTCGTCCTGCTGCGGATCTGCTGGGCCCGGTTGCTCATCTCGCTGCTCTGGGCGCTGCTCACCAGGATGGAGGCGTAGCCTGGCCAAACCTGAGTGGTGCTACAACCCCGTCGGCCAGGTCACAATGCCACTCACTCAGGTTTGGCCCAGCCACCCCTCTGTCATGGTGAGTCTCGCCCCCAGAAGCAGCAGGATGAGCAGCTGGTCCCAATGGATCCACAGCAAGGCCAGACTGGCCATGGGCAGCATCCTGTATAGCTATTTGTTGGGCCATCCCCTCCACAGCCCCTACCTGCCTGAGTCCCAGGCACACGTCTAGTTTGTCTATGTGTTAATCCGGCCCTGAGAAGAGATGGCCTGACCTTCCGCAATGCTAAAAAATAAACAGGGTGATTTCCTGAATGGCTCCATGCTGCCTAGAGCCCTCCTTGATTCCCTGAAACCAGGAGCTTGGATTCTCCCAGGTTCAAGTGCAGCTTGGGGAAGAAAACGGTGAGGTTGATGGTTTGGTTTAAATGAAAAATCAGACACCACCTTGATGAGGTGCTTACGGTGGGGCCTCAGCCCCATCTTCTCCCTGTGGATGACAGTATAATGGAGCTGCTATTAGTACTTGGCTCTCGCAAAGCTTCCTAGCTGGGGTGACAGCCACCAGGAAGAGTGAGAGGGTGGCGATGGTACCCAGATAAGGGTCAAAGGGGGTTCCTACCAGGTTCCTACAAGAACAACATTAAGGGTCCAGGAAAGAGGGGCTCACGGACCAGGGTTAGGTGCGGACCAGTCCTTTTAGAATGAAACAACCGGACAGGAGAATACCACACAGATTCGCACTGGAGCATGGCTAATGGTGAGGCTCAATAGCTTGAGGTGAAGGATGTAGTCCAAAATCTTGGCATCTAATGGGCTGACACTGTATTGTAAAGGAAGCCCAGATAGAAAATCTTTCCCACTACACGATCAATCTATGGATCAGAGTGCTTCCTCCTCTCTATAAGGATTTTTTGGTCTTCTCTAAAGCAGACCCTGGCTGTAGTGCACAACCAGCCAATTTTCAAGCCATGAGATGTAAAGAGGCTGGATTTGGCAGGAGAATTTGCCTCTGCTCTGAGAGAATACGTCTGGCAGACTGGAGCCTGCGGACAGTGCAGTAGGTCTGTGAGGCAACACTGATGCTACAAGTATTACTGTGGTCACATCCTACTTGATCTTTTTTATGACCCCGGAGATCAGGGAAATGGGAGGAAAGGCATAAAGAAGGCCTTGAGACCAGGATATGGGGGGAGCATTCGGGAGGGAGCCTGGGCTGGTAACTGCTCTGGAGCAGAAGAGAGGACATTTGCTGTTCGTGTTAGTGTCAAACAGGTCTACCACGGGGAAGCCCCCTCTGTGGAACACAGGCTTGAAAACAGAGACCACCGGTGGCTGGCGGAGTACTATCATTCAGGTAATCCACCAGACTGTTATTTGCTCCTGGTTGCTGAAGGGCTATGCAAGTTTCCACAGTTTGATTCCCTCCTCACAGAGCCCCCCCGCCTGTTGATATAATACATTGCAGCGGTGGTGTCTGTCAGGATCTGTACTATGGTCCCTTCCAGCACAGTATTTCTTGTGGTCTCAAGTGGGCTGATGCTACTGCCAGGCATTTTGTGAATACTCCTGGGGTATAAACAGGCTGGACAGTCGTACCCAGTATCGGTAGCTGTTGTGACCCACTGGAAACTGGAGATATTTTCTGTGGGCTGAATGAATCACTGTGTGAAACAAGCATCCTGAAGGCTGAGGTGGTAGAGACTCTCTGTCCTCTATGCCCTAGTGTGGTGGACACATGGACATGCAGGGCCCAGGCATGGATCCAATGGACACTACTAGTCAAAAGATTCCAACCTCATGCACGCGAGATGCATGTGCACCATAATGGATCCAACTGGACCAAATATCTAGAAGAACCCCACTTCCTGCAAAGGACAATAGAACCTTGATTTTACAAACACCAGCCTTGGGAATGACCAGTTTCATGAACCCCTTTTCCTGTCCAGGAAAAAAATCCTCACATAACAAAAGTGATGTCGATGAAGACTAAGTCAACATCCCGTCACATTCTGATGCCTTCAGTGCACTGGAAATTGCTCTGCAGTGGCATGAAGGACTGGAAGAAAGCAATGTAGTGCCCTACATCACAGATCCACAGGGTCTGGTCTAAGCCCCAACCTGTAATCAGTCCTGTGGAGTGACCCTTTTAGTGTGCTGGGCCCCCACTCACTTCCACAGGGGTAGGCCCGTGGACTCCATAACTGAAACTGGGCCTTTGGGTACCAGCGATCCCTGTGGTTCCCAGCTGCAAGTCCAGACTCTTGTGGGAGGCTTGTATGGTGCCCCTTCAGGACTCAATGCTCCCTGTAAGCATTTACAATGACACCAGGCAGCCTTTTCAAAAGAAGGTAATCTATTAGTCACCTGGCCTACAGAATCTGACAGTCCTTAGAGGAAGCAAAGGTCAGGACAGAGTTCAGCCTGGCCAACATCAGGGCTCTACCCCAACAAGCTCCTGTAAGATCCATTTTGGCCCTGTCTCTGTCCCTTTGTGTTTGGTTCCACGTGTGTGTGTGTGCTGTAGGTATCTGTGAGCTCAGCTTTTAACATGGCCACCAACCACTTTTCCCCGTTGTTCTCCTGCTCAGAGCCCTTGCTTGGCTTCCCTGCAGAGAGGTGGGGGGAAATCTCCTTCCCCTTGCCAGTTGGACACTCGCTAGGTGGAAATGTCTTGGCCATTGGGGTTTCCATTGTCTCTTTGGCTCTTTCATTCACACATGTAGACTTTATTCCGTTTATTATTGACTCTGGTTTCCAACCAGGCTGCTGAATCAACACCTCGTCCCTTCTCTTTACACTCGGTGTAAGGCAGTGTAAAGCTCAAGGGGAAACTGAGACGCACATAGGTATCATAAAAATATTACCCAAATTCCCACATTTGTCACACCACACTCATGCACCAGACCGACTCTTTTTGAGATGTTCAATTTTAGGAACTTTTCAATCCTCGATTAGTTTATAAGAACGGCCAAACTGAGTCAGACCAAAGATCCATCTAGCCCAATATCCTGTTTTCTGACAGTGGCCAATGCCAGGTGCCCCAGAGGGAATGAACAGAACAGATAATCATCAAGTGATCCATCCCCCATTCCCAGCTTCTGGAAACAGAGGCTAGGGACACCATCCCTGCCCATCCTGGCTAATAGTTCTTTTTTGAATCCTGTTATAGTCTTGACTTTCACAACATCCTCTGGCAAAGAGTTCCACAGGTTGACTGGGCATTGTGTGAAGAAATACTTCCTTTTGTTTTAAACCTGCTGCCTATTAAGTTCATTTGATGGCCCCTAGTTCTTGTGTTATGAGTAAATAACACTTCCTTATTTACTTTCTACACACCAGTCATGATTTTATAGATCTCTATCACATCCCCCTTAGTTGTCTCTTTTCCAAGTTGAAAAGTCCCAATCTTACTAATCTCTCCTCATACAGAAGCTGTTCCATACCCCTAATCATTTTTGTTGCCCTTTTCCAATTCCAATATATCTTTTTTGAGATGGTGCGGCCACATCTGCACGCAGTGTTCAAGATATGGGTATACCATAGATTTATGTAGAGGCAATATGATATTTTCTGTTTTATTATCTATCCCTTTCTTAATGATTTCCAACATTCTGTTCCCTTTTTTGACTGCTGCTATACATTGAGCAGATGTTTTCAAAGAGCTATCCAAGATCTCAGGAGTTTGAGCATTGGCCTGCTAAACCAAGGGTTGTGAGTTCAATCCCTGAGGGGGCCATTTAGGGACTTGGGGCAAAAATCTGCCTGGGGATTGGTCCTGCTTTGAGCAGGGGGTTGGACTAGATGACCTCCTGAGGTCCCTTCCAACCCTGATAGTCTATGATTTTATATGTATACATGGTACAGACTGTTTTCCAATGTGCATTACTTTGCATTTGTCAACATTGAATTTCATCTGCCAGTTTGTCGCCCAGTCACCCAGTTTTGAGAGATCCTTTTGTAGCTCTTTGCCGTCTGCCTGGGACTTAACTACCTGGAGTATCAGAGGGGTAGCCGTGTTAGTCTGAATCTGTAAAAAGCAACAGAGGGTCCTGTGGCACCTTTGAGACTAACAGAAGTACTGGGAGCATAAGCTTTCGTGGGTAAGAACCTCACTTCTTCAGATGCAAGTAATGGAAATCTCCAGAGGCAGGTATATATCAGTGTGGAGATAACGAGGTTAGTTCAATCAGGGAGGGTGAGGTGCTCTGCTAGCAGTTGAGGTGTGAACACCAAGGGAGGAGAAACTGTTTCTGTAGTTGGATAGCCATTCACAGTCTTTGTTTAATCCTGATCTGATGGTGTCAAATTTGCAAATGAACTGGAGCTCAGCAGTTTCTCTTTGGAGTCTGGTCCTGAAGTTTTTTTGCTGTAAGATGTCTTGTAGCAGCCCCACCCCACCATCAACCTCAGCCTGGACCAATCTACACGGGAGGTCCACTTCCTGGACACCACCGTACAAATAAGCGATGGCCACATTAACACCACCCTATACCGAAAACCCACCGACCGCTACGCCTACCTTCATGCCTCCAGCTTCCACCCCGGTCACACCACACGATCCATCGTCTACAGCCAAGCACTGAGGTACAATCGCATCTGCTCCAACCCCTCAGACAGAGACCAACACCTACAAGATCTTCACCAAGCATTCTCAAAACTACGATACCCACACAAGGAAATAAAGAAACAAATCAACAGAGCCAGACGTGTACCCAGAAGCCTCCTGCTACAAGACAGGCCCAGAAGAGAAACCAACAGAACTCCACTGGCCATCACCTACAGTCCTCAGCTTAAACCTCTCCAACGCATCATCAGTGATCTACAACCCATCCTGGACAATGATCCCTCGCTTTCACAGACCTTGGGAGGCAGGCCAGTCCTCGCCCACAGACAACCTGCCAACCTTAAGCATATTCTCACCAGCAACCACACACCGCACCATAACAACTCTAACTCAGGAACCAACCCATGCAACAAACCTCGATGCCAACTCTGCCCACATATCTACACCAGCCACACCATCACTGGACCTAACCAGATCAGCTACAACATCACTGGCTCATTCACCTGCATGTTCACCAATGTTATATATGCCATCATGTGCCAGCAATGCCCCTCTGCTATGTACATTGGCCAAACTGGACAGTCACCACGCAAGAGGATAAATGGACACAAGTCAGATATCAGGAATGACAATATACAAAAACCTGTAGGAGAACACTTCAACCTGCCTGGCCACACAATAGCAGATGTAAAGGTAGCCATCTTACAGCAAAAAAACTTCAGGGCCAGACTCCAAAGAGAAACTGCTGAGCTCCAGTTCATTTGCAAATTTGACCCCATCAGATCAGGATTAAACGAAGACTGTGAATGGCTAGCCAACTACAGAAGCAGTTTCTCCTCCCTTGGTGTTCACACCTCAACTGCTAGCAGAGCACCTCACCCTCCCTGATTGAACTAACCTCGTTATCTCCATACTGATTTATACCTGCCTCTGGAGATTTCCATTACTTGCGTCTGAAGAAGTGAGGTTCTTACCCACGAAAGCTTATGCTCCCAGTACTTCTGTTAGTCTCAAAGGTGCCACAGGACCCTCGGTTGCTTTTTATCTGGAGTAGTTTTGTATCCTCTGCAAATGTTGCCACTTCACCGTTTCCCCCTTTTTCCAGACCATTGATGAATAGGTTGAAGACGACAGGTCCCAGGACAGACCCCTGGGGGCCACCCCTATTTACCCCTCTCCACTCTGAGCATGGACCAATGATTCCTACCCTTTGTTTCCTGTCTTTTACCCAGTTACCAGCCCAGGGGAGGCCCTTCCCTGCTACCCCAGGGCAGCCCACTGGCCTGCTGTGACCACACTGCACCAAACTGGGCCGTGCCAAGGTCACCAAGCGCCTGGGGGCCAGGGGTCGGGGCAGCCCCCCCCCCGGGGAGTTGTGCTTTGGGTCCTTCTGCACCGGCCCCTCCCTTCTCCCAGGTTCCCAGGGCGACCGCCCCGTTCCCGCCTAGCCCTCCACAGGGCACCGGCGCGAGGCCCCGAGAGCTACTGCGCCTGCGCCGCCGCCGCCGCCGCCCAGCAGGCGGCAGAAACCAGCAACCTCGGCCCCGCCAGCTTAGCCCAGCCCGGCCCCACCCCGCGGGGCGGGGCCCGGCGGGGGAACGGCAGCCATTGGCGGAGGAGATTGAATCACGTGATCGCTCCCTGTTCCGGTTCCGGGTCAATTACCGCGGCCCTCGCTGGTGAGTGGTGGATGGCGGCGCTGGTAGGAAGTGTCCGTGCGGGGCCAGGTGCGGGGGGGGCGGGGATGGGAGCTGGGCACGTTCCCCCCCCCATCTCCCCAGGGCGGGGGGGGGGTGATGGGAGCTGGGCACGTTCCCCCCCCCATCTCCCCAGGGCGGGGGGGGGTGATGGGAGCTGGGCACGTCCCCCCCCCCCCATCTCCCCAGGGCGGGGGGGGGGTGATGGGAGCTGGGCACGTTCCCCCCCCCCATCTCCCCAGGGCGGGGGGGGGGGTGATGGGAGCTGGGCACGTTCCCCCCCCCCATCTCCCCAGGGCGGGGGGGGGGGTGATGGGAGCTGGGCACGTTCCCCCCCCCATCTCCCCAGGGCGGGGGGGGGGGTGATGGGAGCTCGGCACGTTCCCCCCCCCCCATCTCCCCAGGGCGGGGGGGGGGGTGATGGGAGCTGGGCACGTTCCCCCCCCCATCTCCCCAGGGCGGGGGGGGGTGATGGGAGCTGGGCACGTTCCCCCACCCCATCTCCCCAGGGCGGGGGGGGGGTGATGGGAGCTGGGCACGTTCCCCTCCCCCCATCTCCCCAGGGCGGGGGGGGGTGATGGGAGCTGGGCACGTTCCCCTCCCCCCATCTCCCCAGGGCGGGGGGGGGTGATGGGAGCTGGGCACGTTCCCCTCCCCCCATCTCCCCAGGGCGGGGGGGGGTGATGGGAGCTGGGCACGTTCCCCTCCCCCCATCTCCCCAGGGCGGGGGGGGGGGGTGATGGGAGCTGGGCACGTTCCCCTCCCCCCATCTCCCCAGGGCGGGGGGGGGGGGTGATGGGAGCTGGGCACGTTCCCCTCCCCCCATCTCCCCAGGGCGGGGGGGGGGGTGATGGGAGCTGGGCACGTTCCCCTCCCCCCATCTCCCCAGGGCAGGGGGGGGGGTGATGGGAGCTGGGCACGTTCCCCCCCCATCTCCCCAGGGCGGGGGGGGGGTGATGGGAGCTGGGCACGTCCCTCCCCCCCCATCTCCCCAGGGCGGGGGGGGGGGCTGGGTATGACGGTAGCTGGGCACGTTCACACCCCTACCGCTCCCGTGCGGGGGGTGGGGGCCAGTGTTGATGGTAGCTGGGCATGGTCCCCCCCCCCCCTTGCAGGCTCTGGGGGTAATGGTACCTGGATATGTGCCCCCATCCCTTGGTGTGGGGTGAGCAGAGGATGGGGCCATCAGTAGCTGGGTATAATTATATAAATTGGGTTCTCAATTTTTTCTCTTTTTTCTTCTGAGGCTGCGTGCCTCTTCCCCCCCCCCCCCCCCCACCTATAAAAACTCCACTGCTCACCTGTGCCACAACTGCTTTTCTGCATATAAAAGCCAGGCTGGCATTAGGGGGTAGCAAGCAGGGCAGTTGCCCAGGATCCCAAACCAATTGCTCAGGCTTTGGCTTCAGCTTTCTGCCCTGGGCCCCAGTGAGTATAATGCTTGCACTGCTCGGTGGATCCACTGAAACCTGCTCGTGCCCCTCCCCTCCCCCCCCCTCCCCCCCCGGAGCCTCAGACCCCCTGGTTGAGAACTGGTGATATAAATAAAAGAATAAGGAAGGCTGAGTGGGTTTGGGCCATTGTGTGATGTGAATGGGGAGAAGGCTGAAGGTAATCTAGGTACGAGGGGGGATTTGATCGCAGCCTTCAACTACCTAAAGGGGGGTTCCAAAGAGGATGGAGCTCAGCTGTTCTCAGTGGTGGCAGATGACAGAACAAGGAGCAATGGTCTCAAGTTGCAGTGGGGGAAGTCCAGGTTGGATATTAGGAAAAACTATTTCACTAGGAGGGTGGTGAAGCACTGGAATGGGTTACCTAGGGAGGTGGTGGAATCTCCATCCTTAAAGGTTTTTAAGGCCCATCTTGACAAAGCCCTGCCTGGGATGATTTATCAGGGGGTTGGACTAGATGACCTCCTGAGGTCTCTTCCAACCCATATCTTCTATGTTCCTAAAATGTAAATGAATGTTTTGCTTCAGTTTTCAGTAAGGATTGTACCATGGAACATGTGCAGGAATGTGCCTGGGAGACTGTCCTGGAAAGCACTTACCCCTGAAAAACATTTGGGTGTTGTGGGAGCTAATCAACTGAACATCACCTCACAATGTGATGTTATGGCCAAAAGAGCTATTGCATCCCAGGACTATATAGATGGGGGATTCTCAAGTAGGAGTAGAGAAGTTTTTTTTACCTCTGTGTTTGGTACTGGTGTGACCATTGTTGTAATTCTGTGTCCGGGTCTGGTGCCCGAAATTGAAGGATGTTGATAAATTGGCGAGGGGTCAGAGAAGTGCCACAAGAACGATTGAAGGATTAGAAAATATACCTTATAGTGATAGGCTCAAGGAGCACAATTGATTTAGCATAACAAAGGGAAGGTTAAGGGGTGACTTGATCACAGTCTATAGGTGCTTACTTGGGGAATGAATATTTAATATTGGGCTCTTCAGGCTAGCAGACAAAGATATAACATCCAGTGCCTGGAAGTTAAAGCTAGCTACATTGAGACTAGAAATAAGGCTTAAATTTTTTAGTGAGCGTAATTAGCCAATGGAACAATTTATCAAGGGTTGTGGATCTCCATCACTGACAGTTATTAAATCAAGAGTGGCTGTTTTTCTAAAAGATCTGCTCTGGGAATTATTTTGGGGAAGTTCTCTGGCCTTTGTTATATAGGATGTCAGATTAGATGGTCACAGTGGTCCTTTCTGTTGTTGGAATTTATGAATTAATAAAGATATTGAATAACATTGGTCCCAAGACCAATCTTTGAGGAACTCAACTAATAACCTTTCAGTTCATCTTTCAGCACAAGCCATTGTCTTCTCCCCTTAAGTCAGTTCCTTATCTACCTTACAATGCTTATACTGATCTTCCCTAATTTAACTAATAATTTCCGATTGGTACTGTATCATATGCTTTACTGAAGCCCAGGTATATTAAATCTACTGAACTTCTCTTATCTAAATTGCTTATTCTCTCAATGAAGATTATCTGATTAGTCTGGTGTGATCTACCTTTGGAAACCCGTATTGCATTACATCCCCATCACCGTTTACCTCTAGGAATTTAATTATTATTTATTTACTTCACAATTCAAAGCCTTGCATTCTGTTGAGGTCAGATTAACAGGTCTATAATTGCCCAGGTGTTCCTCCCCTCCCCCCCTTCTCAAATATACACACAATGTTAGCTGTTCTCTAGTCATATGGTTCAACTCCTACGTACATATATTTATTAAAAATTCTTGCCACCAGATTAGCTAGCTCATATGCCAGTTCTTTTTACAGTATTCTGGGAGAGAAACTATCTAGTCCCACTGATTTGAGAGCATTAAGTTCTTTACGTTTTTGTTCCACCTCAGATGTGATAATTTGCATTTCTAGACACTCATTTCCATCAGCTATGCTGCCTTCATGCACATGTTCCATGTTATCATCCTCACTGAAAACCCAGGCAAGTATACATTTAGTTTTTGCGCCATACCTAGATTCTTTAGTCTTCTTCCCATCTGCACTGCACAGTGGCCCAACCTAATCCTTTCCTTATTTTCTTTTTATTTGTATAACTAAGAAACCACTACTTATTTAGTTGCTTTAGCAGTAGCTAATTCAGCTTGACTTTCAGTAAGCCTCACTTTATTCCTATGTTTTCTAACCTCCATGATGTAGCTTTCTTTGCTTATCAACCCCTTTTTCCATTCCCTAAAAGTTCTCTGCTTACTCCTAGTAACCTTTTTAAGGTGGCTATTTATCCTGCTGGCTCTGGAGTCTTTCCCTACAAATTTTCCCCCTTGTGATGCACGTGTCAGATAGTTTTCATATAGGTGATTTGAAAAAAATCCAAGCCTCCTTCACATTTAAGTCCTTGAACTCCTCAGTCCAGTTGACTTCTTTAACTAATTCCCTTAATTGCTCAAAAGTCTGCCCTTTTGAAATAAAAAATCATAGCTGATGACCTGGTTTTAATGACCTTTCCATTTAATTTTAACTCAGTCAACTCATGATCACTTGTTTAACGTTATTTCTCACAACCAGTTCTTCTATGATATTCTCACTACTTACCAAAACCAAGTCTAAGGCTAGGTCTACACTGTGGGGTCGACCTAAGATACGCAACTTCAGCTACGCGAATAGCCGGCGTATCTAAGGTTGATTTACCTGGCTGTGAGGACGGCGGCGAGTCGACCGCTGCCACTCCCCGTCGACTCTGCTTCCGCCACTATCTGGCGGGTAGTATAGACGTACCCTAAAATTGCATCACCTCTTGTTGGTTCAGAGATGATTTGATGAAGAAAACTGTCGTTATCACATCCAGCAATAAGTGGGCCTAACCAGTAGCTTTTATTCTGTAATCTCCAGTAGAACCTCAAAGGTATGAACACCAGAGTTACAGACTTACCGGACAACCTGTGGAACCGGAAGTAATCAGTCAGGCAACAGTGGAGACAAAGAGCAAAAAAACAAACAAATACTGTTCTGCCTTGGGGTTTAGCCCTGGGGCTCAGGGCTTTAGCCAGTTGGGGCTGGTGAGGTGGGGGGGCTCAGGGCTTCTGCCTCATGGGAACACTGAGGTGCAGAGCTTTAGGGTGGGGAGCACTGGGGCTCGGGGCTTTAGCTACAAGATGAGAGCTGGTTTCAACCCCAGTGTTCCCCATGTAAAGCCCCGAGCCCCGGCGTCCCCCATGCTGAAACCGGGAGCAGAACCACAGGGCTGAAGCCCTGAGCCCTGGTGCTCCCCCAGGGCAGAAGCCCGGAGCCATGATTCCCCCTGCCTGGAGCACTGACCCCGCCCCCACCGTGGCTGAAGTCTGTAACATCTTGTTCAGAGTTATGGAACATTTCAGAGGAAGACCAAGGACAGGGTAGGCATGTTAATCAATGAGGTGGGAAAAACAATAACAGAAAATGTGGAAATGGCAGAAGTGCTAAATAACTTTTTTGTTTCTGTTATTGCCAAAATGTTTAGTAGTAATTGGACGTCTAACTTAATGAATGCCAGTGAAAATGAGATAAGATCAGAGGCTAAAATAGGGAAGGACCCAGTTAAAAATTATGTAGACAAGTTAGATGTCTTCAAGTCACCAGGGCCTAATAAAATACATCTAGAATACTCAAGGAGCTGACTGAGGAGATATCTTAGCCTTTGGTGATTATCTTTGAAAAGTCATGGAAGACTGGAGAGATTCCAGAGGAGTGGAAGAGGGCAAATACAGTGCCAAACTATAAAAAGAGGAATAAGGACAACCCACGGAATTGCAGACCAGTCAACTTAACTTCAGTAAGATAGTGGAGCAAATAATTAAGTAATCGATTTGAAGACACCTAGAAGCTATAAGGTGATAAGTAACAGTCAGCATGGATTTGTAAAGAACAAATTGTGTCAAGCCAACCTAAAAGCTTTCTTTGACAGGGTAACAAGCCTTGTGCATGGGGTGAGGAGAGCGGTAGCTGTGGTACATCTTGACTTTAGTAAGGCTTTTGATACTGTCTTGTATGACCTTCTCATAAACTAGGGAATTACAACCTAGATGGAGCTACTATAAGGTGGTTGCACAACTGGTTGGAAAACCATTCCCAGAGAGTAATTAGCAGTGGTTCACAGTCAATCTGGAAGGGCATAATGAGTGGGGACCCGCAGGGATCACTTCTGGGTTCAGTTCTGTTCAGTATCTTCATCAATGATTTAGATAATGGCATAGAGAGTACACTTATAAAGTTTGCGGACGATACCAAGCTGGGAGGGGTTGCAAGTGCTTTGGAGGATAGGAATAAAATTTTAAATGAGCTGGACAAACTGAAGAAATGGTCTGAAGTAAATAGGATGAAATTCAGTAAGGACAAATGCAAAGTGCTCCACCTAGGAAGGAACAATCAGTTGCACACACACAAAATGGGAAATGACTGCTTAGGAAGGAGTACTGCGGAAAAGGATTTGGGGGGTCATAGGGGACCATAAGCTAAATATGAGTGAACAGTATAACACTGTTGCAAAACAAGAAAATGTCATTCTAAGATGTATTAGCAGGATTGTTGTAAGCAAGACACAAGAAGTAATTCTTCTGCTTTACTCTGTGCGGATTAGGCCTCAGCTGGAGTATTGTGTCCAGTTCGGGGCGCCACATTTCAGGAGAGATGTGAACAAATTGGAGAAAGTCCAGAGAAGAGCAACAAAAATGATTAAAGTTCTAGAAAACATGACCTCTGAGGGAAGAATGAAAAAATTGAGTTTGTTTAGTCTGGAGAAGAGAATGCTGAGAGGGGACATAAGTTTTCAAGTACATCTCTACCTGGATATAACGTTGTCCTTGGAGCCAAAAAATCTTACCGTGTTATAGGTGAAACAGTGTTATATTGAACTTGCTTTGATCCACCGGAGTGCGCAGCCCTGCCCCCCCGGAGCACTGCTTTACCGCGTTATATCCAAATTCATGTTATATCGGGTCGTGTTATATCAAGGTTGGGGTGTATTTAAAAGGTTGTTACAAGGAGGAGGGAGAAAAATTGTTCTCATTAACCTCTGAGGATAGGAAAAGAAGCAATGGATTTAAATTGCAGCAAGGGCAGTTTAGGTTGGACATTCGTAGAGCCCTACACAGATACGGAATTTATATCCACAAGCGACTCGCACATTCCCGGACAGGAGTCCCTTCCATGCAGTGGTGCGTGTCTCGTGTCTGGGAGCACTTGCACACACAAAGCGTGAACAGACAGCTGCTGGTGAGCCTGGTGACCACCCCAGTGGGCGGGGCTGGGGGCAGTACTGCCACAATGGAGGAGCTGCCTGGACTGGGCACTGGCTCCTGCGAGCGGCAGCCCAACCTGCTCCTGCTGTCACCGCTGCGGTTCCTGGTAGAGCCCTGCAGCTCCACAGATATCTGTTTTATATCCGCATCCACAGATATAAATTTTGTATCTAGGCGGGGCTCTAGACCAGCGTTTCTCAAATGATGCCACCGTGGTCGCAGGTCACAGTATCGTGCGCAGGGATGCGGGGGGATGGTGGCCACAAGGAGGGGCTGGGCCCTTAACCCCCTCTTGAGCCACAAATGCTGGATGAGCAGACAGCCTGTGTGCGTTCTCCACCATTCCGGGGGTGGTGGGGTTTAGGCTTCCATCTTCAACACTGGTGTGGCAGGCGGCAGGTTCTGGCTGAGCGGCAGCGGGCTCCGGCCATGGGCTCTGAGCGTGGGCCTTTGTCTGCACAGCAGCAGGCTCCATCCCCCAGCGGCTGGGCTTCAGGCTCATCCCGTCCTTATCATCCCTGGCCCCTCACCCATCTGGGCTGAGTAAGTCTGCTGTGAAAAGTGATATTTGTATGTTTAATGTCACTTTTCACTGTCTCCCAGCTAGCTAACAAGTCTGCCGTTGAGAAAAGAGATTTTAACAAACATACAAAGCAGACTTACTAGGTAGCAAGTCTAAAAAACCCCCACACACAACCAAAAAAGCAAAGGAAACAACAACAAAAAGACAAGAACGTGCAAAGCACCCTATTTGGGTTTCTACTCTGTAAAGAATAGAGACGTGTGTGTGTTGTTGTTGAATCTGCAAAAAAAAAAAACCCTACATAAATAAATTACAATGATTTGGACATGGACATGTGCATATTTATTTGTTTTTTCCTAAAGTTAAGTATTTTAGGAAAAATCGTCAAAGCGGCCACCAGCAAGAGTTGGTGGCTGCACTCTGAGGCCACCAAAAAATGTGTTGTGAGAACCCCTGCAACACATTAGGAAAAACTTCCTGTCAGGGTGGTTAAGCACTGGAATAAATTGCCAAGGAAGGTTGTGGAATCTCCATCATTGGAGATTTTTAAGAGCAGGTGAGACAAACACCTGTCAGGGATGGTTTATATTAGTGGTTCTCAACCTGTTTACCATTATGGGCCACACATGCAATACTGTCTGTATGGCCCTGAGGATAGCTCAGTGGTTTGAATATTGGCCTGCTAAACCCAGGGCTGTGAGTTCAATCCTTAAGGGGCCATTTAGGAATCTGGGGCAAAAGTATGTCTGGGTATTGGCCCTGCTTTGAGCAGGGGGTTGGACTAGATGACCTCCTGAGGTCCCTTCCAACCCTGATAGTCTATGATCTATGTCACATGGGCTGCAGCTGTGTGCTGATTGGGCCAGGTTGAGAACCACTGGATAATACATAGGCCTCTCTTCCAGTCGTACGGTTCTATGAAATTTGAGTGTGATTGTATGACGGGGTTGCTTATGATCGGGTAGGGGAAAGGGACCAGCAGCCCTGGTGCTCTCTTCTGATTTATGTATCATGTTCATAAAAACATATGCAGCAGGGCTTTAGCCAGCTGCCTGCTGGAGTCAGGAAAGGATTTTTTTTTTGTCAAAGTATTCTGGGCTTTTTTTTGGGCTCCTTCCTTTAATGCCTCAGGCATGGCTCTAGGTGGAGAGGGGATATTGGGTGAGGATGGCACTGCGCGCGCGCGCTCGCTCTCTCTCTCTCTCTCTCTCTCAAGTGCTTGACTGGCTGGTTCTTGCTCACAGGCTTGGGGTCTCACTGGTTGCCATATGGGGGGTGGAGGAGGAATTTTCTCCCCGGTCAGAGTGGCAGGAACTTTGTGGGTTTTTCATCTTCCTCTGCAGCGTGTGGGTGCTGGTCGCTTGCCAGGATTATCAGGGTGTATCTCATGTAATCATTTCCCTGCCATTGTGGGGGGGCCCCTCAGTCCCTCCTGTTCTCTGCCTGTGGCACGTAATAGTCTCGTCTCCTGTGGGCTGCAATGCTTAGGTTTAATTTCGGTTCTCGGGTTTTGTGGTGTTGGTGGCCTGTGACACACAGGAGGTCAGACTAGAGCATCTGGTGGTCCCTTCTGATCTTAAGCTCTATGGGTGCAGCTGCCTCACTCCCACCAGTGTGGTGGGGGATGCAGGGTGCTGATGTCTGGGCACTGTCTCCCTGAGTGGGGTGGGGTGAGGCATTGGGGGTTGCCAGTGTGTGGGTACTGCCCCTTCATGTGGGGCAGGGAATGGGGATGCTGGTGTCTGGGCGCTGCCCCCCCATGTGGGGCAGGGAATGGGGGTGCTGGTGTCTGGGTGCTGCCCCCCATGTGGGGCAGGAAATGGGGATGCTGGTGTCTGGGCGCTGCCCCCCATGTGGGGCAGGGAATGGGGGATGCTGGTGTCTGGGCGCTGCCCCCCCATGTGGGGCGGGGAATGGGGGGTGCTGGTGTCTAGGTGAAAGCTCAGCTTTAACTTTTGCCCATCCTATGCTCTTTCCATGCAGGAGCTTGTCAACTTCTTCAAAGAGAAGATCAGCGAGACGTGATGTAGCCACTGCCTCTCTTGGATTGGGAATATTCCTTCGGTAGGTCCATTAACAGTGAGGAGAGCCTTCTGCCCTTAACCCTCAGGCTAGAGATGGCAAACTTGGAGCTGACAGAGCTGGGCTCCTCGCGGGGGGGGGTTCCCTAGTAAGCTTGGGGTAGAAGCATCAGCAAAGACTGCTCAACCAAAGGAGCTTCTGGCTAGCCGGACTCTCCTCATGTCTTGGCTGTGGTATTGAGTGTGAATGTGTGGGCCGGGGCCCATAGCGGAGACCTTTCCCTGCAGAGCGGGAAGAACTCCTGGCCCATTTCTGCAGCCCCCAGGTTGGGGGCAGCCCAGCTCCTGTTCTGTGCTGCGGTCAGTGAGGTGATTCTAGTGAACCTGTGCTGAGGACAGAGCTGCTCCTGCACATGGCGTGTGTCCCCTTGAGGGAGGGACCCCCATTCCCCCACACTGAGAGACCCCTGGCCTTCGCTCTGTTTGTTGTAGCCCTGCGGTGTGCCTGCCCAGGCCACTGACCTGCAGTGTGCTCTTTGTTCAGGCGCCTCTTCCCTTGGCTCATGGGCTGTGCTGAGTGAGTACGCGACTGCTGCTCCCAAGTCTCCACGCTGCTCTTCTGTGAGTATCGCCCTCCTCCATCCAGCTTGTGACCTCTCTTGAGATTAGCCCCCTTCCCCCCCTCCTTCGGCGGGGCACTCAGAGTGTCTCTGCGGAAGGGCTGGGTAACTGTTCCGGGGGAGGGGGGGGATTTGTGGGCGTGGAAAGGCCTGAGAGTGAGGTGTGAAGTGGACTGGAAGGGAGCTAATGGGGCTTTTCAGTCCCTTGACTCCAGCCAAGGGCTCTTGGGGCTTGTCCTGATGTGAGCGCAGCCCATGTCTGCAGGGTGTCTTTGGGATGCTCACGATGCAAGCACCTGTCTGGCTTGCTCTCAGCCTTCGAAGGAAGAATGGTCCAGTGGGAGCCCTGGGGTCAATTCCTGCCCCATCACAAACATCCTGTGTGATTCTGGGCAAGTCACTTAGTCTCTCTGGGCCTCAATTCCCATCTGTGCAATGGGGGTGATAGTCCTGCCCTGCCTCACTCGGGCATGGGGATAAGTACATGAAAGACTGACGCGCTCAGATGTCATGGTGATGGGGGTGTGGGGGCAGAGAGGTACCCTGGCCGAGTAGGTGTTCCTGCTGTCCCGCTCACTCCCTCTTGTGGTGTATTTCCTTTGGATTAGCTGTCCCTGTGCTAAAATGTTTTTCTCCTTTCATTTCCCACCTGTCTCTCTAAACTCTATGCATTGTCTCACACCAGTAACCTCACTACTGTAATATCCTTCCCGCCTGGCTGGCCAGCCTTGAAGCCAAGAGGCTGTTTTCCACCTGCTCAGAGAGAGACCAAATAGACCCCTCGCTGCAGTTACTGGCAGAAGCTGGGACTGGACAACAGGGGATGGATCACTCCATAATTCTGTTCTGTGCATTCCCTCTGAAACGCTGGCATTGGCCACTCTCGGCAGACAGGATACTGGGCTAGATGGACCATTGGTCTGACCCAGTCTGGCTAGTCTTATGTTCAGCCCACTTCTCCGGGATGCTCTGACTCTCCTGTTCACGGCCCTTGCCTGATGCTCTCCTCTGTACCCTTCTGCCTAAGACTTTGTGCTCTTGGAGTCTCTCGGGATGGGTGCCATGTAGCAGATTTTTCCTTTTGATTATGATCTCTTACAGCCTCTCCTTCCTGGTCCTGGAATGAGGAGGGCAGCCTGATGCTTTTCTACCCTAGAATACTTAGCCTGGTCTACACTACAAACTTACATTGGTATAACTGTGTTGCTCTGGAGTGTGGAAAATCCACATCCCTGAGTGACGCAGTTATACTGACCAACCTTCTGGTGTAGACAGCTTCTCCTGTCAACATAGGAGGGCTTCTCCTGTCAACATAGCTACTGCCTCTTGGGGAGGTGTAGGTAGTATCTTCACTAAGTGCTTCAGCAGCACAGCTGCACCGGTGTAAGTGTAGACAATGTCTTGATCCCTGTGACTGGCTCCCTCGGGCTGAGACTTGGGGAAGTGTTTGATTGCAGCCATTGGCGATGGCCGTGGCATCCACCGCAGCGCTCTGCAACCATGTTTGTTCCTGGCTTAACCCGTAACGCTCAGTCACTGAGCTTGCTGGTGTCTGTGTGCAGAGTGGAGTCTGCGTTTCTCTCCTCGGCTGTGTGCACACATCCTAGAGTGCACCCCAGGCTCTGGGAGTGCTGAGAGATTGTTGGTTTTACTCAGTTCTGTATTCCCTCCCTTTGACAGCTTGCGGACAGCAGGATGTGGCACGAAGCCCGGAAACATGAGCGCAAGCTCCGTGGGATGATGGTCGATTATAAGAAACGAGCCGAGCGTCGGCGAGAATACTATGAAAAAATAGTGAGTGTCCCTGGCCCCGGCCCCGCCCCCGCCATCCCGATCTGTGGCCCTTGCTGTCGGGTTGGGTAGTGCGCCCGTTGTTTTCTGTTCCCATGTCTGGCTTTATGCAGCTTTATATATTGCTGTTCAGTTGCAAAGCACACACAGGAAGCGTCCAAGGTGCGTGTCCGCTACTGCTGGGACCTTCGGCCCTTCCTCATTTCGGTGACTTTACTCTTGCATTAAGTTTTTGCCTTTAACGGTCGTTAGGCCTGGACAGATAGTGCCAAGCCTGTTTGTCTCAGGCTAGAAACACCTCTGTGCTGTGGGGTTTTGCTGTAGATCAGGTGGCTACAAACCACATTATTGTGTCTCGCAGGGAAAAATTACACAGTTGAGTTTCTGAAAGTATCGGCTTTCCCTGTGCACAGTGCGGGCCTGCAATATTCATTGTGCCTCCCTCCAAAGCCGAGGAAGGAGAAATGGAACGAGGCCCTGTGGCAACCACTCCTATTGTTTTGGAGGCTCAGTCCTCCCCGAGAGCTGCAGTCCCCCTCTGCCTAAGTGAATTGATGCGTGTGGAATCCCATACCAACGTCTGCTTCAGCAGGCAGAACTGTCCCAGAGGTCCTGTGACCGCAGAGCAGCGTGCTGGGCTGCTCCAAGGAGAGGGATGCAGAGTTGTGGTGCTGACTGGCGGGCTGTGTGGTTATCATGGTTTGTTGGCCTGCTATGCTCTTGTGAGGCATTACGCGGAATTGAATTCTTGCAGGTTCAGTTTCCTTTCTGGAAGAACAGAGCAGGATTACAGGAAACATTCCATGTGCAGGACTGCCTGATCCGCAGCACGACTCTTGGATCAGCTCTTTGGCCTGCTTCCCTGGCGTGTGTCCCTCTCTAAAATGCAGTCCTGCTCCGAGCCATGGTTAACGCCATATTAAGTCTGCCCAGTTTACGAGTAAAATGGTTTTTTCCCTAGCTGCCAGCATCACAGAATTCACCGGGGATCTGTGAGCAAACCTCGATTCTTTTGTTGCACAGCAACGCCAGTAACAAAGGTTCTGCAGGCCAAGCCAGGTCTGCTGTACCGCTTGTGCAGCCCCTTAGCCTTTCTTGAATGTGCTCAAGTGCAACTGCCTGCTGCGTAGGAGGCAAACTGGGTGACACATACGAAGGAATCGAATCCAGCTCCTTCCGTCTCAGCTGTGCTGGCTCTGCAGGGCTAAGAGCAGTGACAGTTGTTGTCACTAAAGGCGTCAGGCTTGCCCCGATAAGCACGTGAAGCAGATTCGAGTAAGCAGGGGCTGCTTCTTCAGTGGAGCTCGGCACTTTAACTGTTGCTGCCTGAGCTCCCCAGGATGTGTTTAACACCCCCCTGCACATGGTACTGTCAGACGCTCTGCTCTGAAGGGATTTCACTTGTAGCTTTAATGAATGCGCAAACCCCTTACAGTGGCTTTGGACTCAGCCATTCAGCATCTGCATAACTTGGTGCCTTGTTCAAACTGACCAGATCCCGTAAAATGCCAGCTTTCTACACCTCGGTGTTTGTGCTTCTTCCAGAAAAAGGACCCCGCTCAGTTCCTCCAAGTGCATGGCCGGGCGTGTAAGGTCCACTTGGATTCTGCCGTTGCTCTTGCAGCTGAAAGTCCTGTCAACATGTGAGTAGCTTGAGCGGGCCCTGCCTGCTAGCTCTGCACTGACAGGCTGGGAGCATAGTGAAGCAGATGGGGATTGTGGCTGGAAGGCCCTCGAAGGGGCACCATCAACTTGCTCTCCCTTTGGTGTAGCTGTTATATTACTAGTGGGATCCCCTGAGGTGACCGAGTGAAGGAGAAGAGGGGGAAGGTCTGGAGTGTTCCTGTTTGCTTTTGTGCGTTGTCCATGATGCTGGGTCCCTTCTGTGGTCAGTTCCTTCCCCTCATGGTCACACGGCACTGTAGAAATCTCTTTAAAAGGTGGGAAGAAGTGGCTGTAAACCCCCCAGAATTGGTGGGAGGCTTGAGGCCCGTTGCACCTGAAGCTCCTTTGCTGTCTGCACTTCAGGCTGACTGTCCCTTGAGCATGCTGTTGGCCAGCACGTTGGCTTGGCGGGAGCACGCCATCTTGTGAGTACAGTTCTGTACCCTAGGGAGTGACAGCCCCCTCCCCCCCCATCCTCAGGGCATATGATCAGCAACTCAGCAGAGGGACCTTGGGTCCAATCCCCAGCAACAGTGGAGACTGTGGAAATGGCTAGTTCTCCCTGTAATAAGTCAAGGTACATGAGTAGGGCACTACCAAATTCACAGCTGTGAAGAACGTGTCATGGACTGTGAAATCTGGTCTCTTGTGTACTTTTACCCTATATTATACAGATTTCACAGGGGAGACCAGCGTTTCTCAAAGTGGGGGTCCCGACCCAAAATGTGGTTGTGGGGGGGTTGCAAGGTTATTCTAAGGGGGTGGCAGTATCACAACCCTTACTTCTGCGCTGCCTTCAGAGCTGGGTGGAAAGAAGCGGCGGCTGCTGGCCAGGCGCCCAGCTCTGAAGGCAGCACCGCCAGCAGCAGCGCAGAAGTAAGGGTGGCAATGGGCAGCCGGAGAGTGGCAGCTGCTGGCTGAGGGCCCAGCTCTGAAGGCAGCAGCTCAGAAGTAAGGGTAGCAATACCATACCATTCTCCCTTCTGCGCTGCTTCTGGCAGTGATGCGGCCTTCAGAGCTGGGCTCCTGGCCAGCAGCTGCCACTTTCTGGTTGCCCAGTTCTGAAGGCAGTGCCGCCAGCCGCAGCAGTGCAGAAGTAAGGGTGGCAATACCACAACCCCCCTACAATAACGTTGCAATGCCCCCACTCCCCTCTTTTGGGTCAGGACCCCTACAGTTGCAGCATCATGAAATTTCAGATTTAAATATCTGAAATCATGATATTTATGATTTTAAAAAGCCTATGACCATGAAATTGACCGAAATGGACCGTGAATTTGGTAGGGCCCCATACGTGAGGCAGGCAAGGCCTTAGCCGGACCTCTCTGTGGAGCTGGGGTCCTGCTGCAGGTTTGTATTGGGGGATGGGAGACCACAGGGAACTGTTCTCTCTGGCACAGGCTGACTGTGGGACAGTGGTTTGAGAGGAGACTGTCCAGGCTCAGACCCTCGCTCCTTCTGACTCTTTATCCTCCCTGAGGCAAGTTCAAAGATGTCCCCCATTCCCTACCCCTGGAGTGGGGCAAGTGCTGCATCCTGCTGGATAGAGGCACCTCCGAAACCATGCTCTGCCTGGTGTTTACCTTTAGAAGAAGCAGGAACGTCCAGTCGGCTCTTCCCCACTCTTGCGGGGCGCTCACTGATGGGTGGGCAGGCAGCTGGACTGGCGGCGTTCTCTGCTCTTCATTGGGGAGATGGGCATGTTAGATCTTTCCACCAGCTGCCAAGTCTGAGTGAAATATACGAGAACAAGAAGTTCTAAGGTGTCTGGCTCCGCCTCCTTCCCCTCCTGAGTGCTCAGTTTTCACTAGTGTTTTCCAGCAGAGAGAGCACGCTGTGTGGGCACGCTGTGTTAGTAATGAGTAGAGGCCTCTCCCCTGCACCTTATTTTAAAGGACCCCACAAGCTCCAGGATTTCTCTTTGGCAGCACCTCTGAGGAGATACCCGTTACACGTAACAAGGTCACTTGTCTTCCTCCCCACTGGGGGGTGAGTAAAGTACGAAAGTCCAAGGGCACCAGTGGTTTTTATGCTGGACTCCTTCGCCCTGCTGAGGTGAAGAACAAGACTCTCAAAGGGAGGGCGCTAAGGCTTAGGGTCACAGGTGGCTGCTTGTATTAATTTAGGTGGAATAAATTGGTCAACGGTGGTCACATGACCTGGTCACAGCGTTAAACAAGGTTCAGGGTTTGGTATGTAGAGACCTCAGCCTCCTTAGTGCCATGGCAAACATACAATTAAAAATCCCTGTAGCCTTTGATTACAGATACAGAAGAAGTAGAAACAATTGAAGTATTTGAAATGTAAAGTATTAAGGCTTTTATTGCAACAGCATCCCTTGTTCCCTTTCCCTTCAGCCGGAGACCATTTTTAGAAGGGGGAAAAAAACCCTTGTGTGATAGTCTATTAGATTAAATCAAATATAGCTGTTCTTTTTGGGGAAAAGAGAAAAGACGGGATGAAGCTGTTGTTGTTAAGGTCTAATCCTGTTCCCTAGAAGACAAGACACATACTGTTAGAAAAACACAGGCACACCCACATCATCTTATCAGCCCCTTTAAAACCTGGCAAACTTGTACCAGCATCAGGCTGTTTAGGGCCTTGCCTTTAGTTGCCTGTCTGATCACAGGCTTACAGTGGTGTTTGCAAAATACACCTCTACGCCGATGTAACGCGACCCAATATAACACGAATTTGGATATAACACGGTAAAGCAGCGTTCCGGGGGGGCGGGGCTTCACACTCCGGCAGATCAAAGCAAGTTCAATATAACGTGGTTTCACCTATAACACGGTAGGATTTTTTGGCTCCCGAGGACAGCGTTATATTGGGGTAGAGGTGTGTACAGTCTTCACCTGCTAAGCCAGACTCTTATTAAACAGAAGGCAAAGGGAGAGGGATAGGAGAGAGAAGAAATAAGGCAGAGAAGGACAAGGGTGCACAAAGAGGTGTGGGACAACAATCTCATATCCCAGATAGTGTTTGGGATTTAGCCGGTGGAGATGGCGCTGTCATCCGGGTCCCTCTCTTTGGCCTGGCCTGGTCTGGTCTAGGATTAGAATTCTCTTGGGATTAGAATGCCCCAAGGCTCAGCGGTGGTTTGGTGGATACCAATGTTTCAGGAGATGGTGGGGGTAGCAGCCATCACTCCTTCTCCTTGATTTAGTCACCCAGCATTGTTCTTGTTGATCCCCCCCCCCCCCCCCAAGTCATTCCTTTTGAGGACCCCAAAACGGAGTGATGGAAGGACTAGCACACCCCTTCGTTATCTTGTTCATCAGTTAGGCTTAGTTTTTGACACACCAGTTTGGGGTTATTGATTTCCGGCCCCATGCATTTTTGTTTACCTGGCATGATGTCCATCTCACATACTTGAGTTATATCAGGAGGCCTTTCTGTTAGGCTCATTTCGTTTTTTCTGTCTCCCTTTGGCACCTTTTCCCATTGACAGTTATTGTTCTAGATTATTGTGACATTTGATGAAGTTTTATCCACTTTCCCACAGTTAGGCTTATACCCGGGGTAGGCCTACTAGACTCCGATTGTCACTACGCTCTGGCTAAGAGCGTGTCCCATTGTGTACCATACAGCAGAGCCAGTGCACAGACGTCACAGGACTGAACTGCATTGGGTCTAGACTGAGTGCCCCAGCACCTCTGGCTTCCTCTTCATAGCAGCTTGTCTTGCTGGCAGGTCTGTCATTTGTACCCAGTTGAGGTGCTAAATGACCTTAGTTTGTCTGTTGCTCTCTTGCCTGCAGGATGCCCTGGCAAGGGGATACGAACAACATGATCGACCGGTTTGATGTGCGAGCTCACCTGGACTACATTCCCATGTACACCCCACCACTGCTCAACCCAATGTAAGCCATTTCCATGGAGTACTGCTTGGGAGCTCTTCTCTGGAAGCCCCCAACCTCTTCCTTTCTAGCAGGGCATAGAGTGCTGGGTGATCAGTGCAGACCAATGGGATTTGGGAGCATTCTTTGTTGTTGCTGTTGGTATCCCTTAGGGCATAGGGTTGGTAAATGGAACCCGACCCCCGACTTTCCAGGCTGTCCAACACCAGTGGTGATGGGGAGCTGCAGTGGGTTCTCCAAGCGTGGATCTGCTTCACATGGCTCTGAAAGGACCCTGTGGCACTGGGATTCCATGTTTCTGATCGGTTCTGGGTTAAATGTGCTTGGCTTCCAAGTAAAACGACTGTCTCCTCCTTCCTCCCACATCTACCAGCTCTGCAGACCTGACCCGGGCTCTGAGTCCTACCAGGGTCTCTTTTCACATGTCATTGCTATAATGTTCTGCCAAACAAATAAGGGGTCCAGGGCAGCTCCATGGGCTTGCCCAGGTATGACTGGTGGGAACAAAGCAAGCAGGACTGCTATGGTTAAAGAAAGGATTGGATTCAGCTTCGTTAGCTCTATTGGCTCAGCCACACTAAGGAAAGCCAAAATCATTGATGGCGGGAGGCCCTAAAGCCAGCTGGGACTGGCTCACACATGGAGCAGAGCTAAGTAGAAAGATCCGTTTACGGAGTCCATTTTGGAACAGAACTTCACTAAATGGGCTTTTCTCTGGTACCTCCAGCTCTGACCCCAGCATTAAAGGGGGCTGGGATCTACCTTAGTTTAAAAATTTGATATGAGTTGCCAAGGCAGATGACTCTGGAGTCTGCCAGATGAAAGGAGCAGGCTCTGTCCCTGCACGACTCTGCCATGTGGCTCCCTGCTTCCCATCCTGGTGTAGAGAGAGCTGCACTGGGTGGACTGGGCTGGAGATGGATTTTTGGGAAATGGCCAGTAGACTTCTAGATGGGTTCCCTTCCTGCCCATCCCCTCCATCTGCCGCTCCTCCCATCCAGATTCCAGACTCTGCAAAGTCTGTCCTGAGGCCTGCAGAAACAGCTTCAATAACTACATTTCACCAAGTATCAGAGGGGTAGCCGTGTTAGTCTGAATCTGTAAAAAGCAACAGAGGGTCCTGTGGCACCTTTAAGACTAACAGAAGTATTGGGAGCATAAGCTTTCGTGGGTAAGAACCTCACTTCTTACCCACGAAAGCTTATGCTCCCAATACTTCTGTTAGTCTTAAAGGTGCCACAGGACCCTCTGTTGCTTTTTACATTTCACCAGCCAGTTCTCCCCTCTCAGAGCTTGTCTTCACTGAACTTAATGTTTCTAAGCCAAGTCAGCTGTAAGTGGGGACGACCCTGCGTATCTCCCAAGCACCCCAGATTTCCCAGAACTCCAGGCATGTTGTCCCCCGTGAAACTTGAGGCCAACTGGGTTGCAGGGGAGGGAGAGTTGCACCAGGTTTGTAAAGGAGAGCTGGCTTCAGCCTTGCCTATGGAGACTCCCGGGTAGCCGTGCAGCCGTCCTGCTGAGCTCTATTAATAGCCATTGATGCACGGGGACAGCCACCGAGGGGTTAATGTCGCACTGTTTGAACAGTGGAGTTAGCAGAATGCAGCCACAATTGCTGTCGGGTCCAATTTCCAGAAGTGCTTTGCTGAGATGTGACGTGGGAGCCTGAATCTCACAGCAAGTCACTTGTGGAAATGGGCCGTGGGCTGCTAAGTCACTGAGGTGCTTCTGAGCCGGTCACCTTTAGTTCTGTCCTGTCTGCCCAGTTGTCTCCTGGTGCCAGTGTGTGTTCTTCCTTCTCAGCTCTCCTGAGCAGGAGTCGGACGAGAGGAAGTGTAACTACGAGCGCTACAGGGGTCTGGTGCAGAACGACTTCGCTGGCAGTAAGTGTCTGTTGGAGACCACTGTCCACTGGGGCACGGAGACATCCCTGGGGGCGATGCTGTGAAGAGAAGCTGGCTCTGGTGAGAGGTATCAGCTGGCAACAGCAGGGCATGGTTCCTGACATCACTCTGTGAACTTCTGCTCTGCTGTGCTCTGCCAGGAGCCCCTCTGGAAGGGAGGGAGGGACCCTCCCTCCCCCTCATGGCCTGTTCGGCTCTTGGGTTCTCTGCCAAGAATAACACTGAGGGGGCAGTTAGTGCACATTTGGTAACTTGCACATGTCACCCAGCCCTTCACCTAGGAGTCCTCAAGCAGTCATCAGCTGGTAACCGCTTTCAGCCATTCCTGGGCCAGGCTGCATTCCAACCAGTGACTTCTAGGATTCATGATCAGCAATCCGTCCCCGTTCCCCTGTGCTCTCCCGGCTCTTGAGACAGGGATCCTGCTCTGCCCATGTGGTTTGATGATGCATACAGGAGAGGCTCCCTCTTACCTGTGTCACCTCGAATGAGCCCTGACACTCAGCTATTATCAAGGCCTGTTGGCATCGGTGTTTGCCCTCAAGCTGGCATGTAACTCCCTTGTCTGTCTGTCTGTCTGTCTGAAGTCTCGGAGGAGCAGTGTCTCTATCAGATCTATATTGATGAGCTCTATGGGGGACTCCAGAAGCCCAATGAGGATGAGAAAAAGAAGTGAGTATGGGGGAAAAGAGGCTCGGTGCTGGTCCCCAGTGGCGTACGTGCGTGCTGAGCTGCCCCTCTAGGCATGCTTTGAAGGAGACAGAAGTGAATGTATTTGTGCCCCAAGTTGGATCAGAATCAACAGCCACTGCCCTCTGAGCCCCATCTCCCTGGGCCTGGGGGGCATCAGTCCTTCCTCTCTACCCTGCCTCGGAATTAGGCTTTCCAGGGAGTGTGGGAGTGGCTGATACCTGATGCGGCAGAGGAAGTCCTCCCCTCCTCTTCCTGAATAATAAAGCTGCTGGACGGGAGTAGCACTGGGGACAATTCCTCCCGGACCCTGCGGTGCTCAGCTCGTCCCGAAGCCTGAGACGGGGTTATTTCTGCCTCAGTGCCAGTATTCCGACTAGTCAGACAGCATGCGTAGCACCACCAACGTTGGGAGATTGGGAGAGCTGGAATGTGAAAAAAGGCAGCCCTTTTTCCTGGTGCCTCAGCACGGCTTTAGGGGAGGGCAAGGTGATGCGCTATGTGTCTGGGGCGGGGGGAGGCCTTCGGTGCCCAGGGCTCTTTCTGTAGTGGTTCTCCATTAACTATGCCTTGGGGTTCCAAACGTAACTGGGGCAACGTGGGGGTTAACAGAGCAGCCCTTTGAGAGTAGGGGAGGCTGGTGCTGCAAGACTCCAGGGACCTCTGGTGGGTGCCCTGTGCCCTTGCCCTGGCCGCACACGTTCACAGACAGTGTTTGTGCCCAGGCTCGCGGAGAAGAAGGCATCGATTGGCTACACGTATGAGGACAGCACCGTGGCTGAGCTCGAGAACTCCCTGGAGAAGCGGGGAGACGAGGAGGACTCTGAGGAGGACAGCAACACGGATGAGGACGAAGTCATTCCGGATATCGGTGTGTCTCGCTTGCCCAGGCAGTCCTGCCTCGGGATATCGCCTGTCCAGGCCGTGCTTGGGCAGCCCCACCGCCCCGCCCCGCATGCACAGACCGGCTTTCCCAGGCCTTGTGCTTACGAGTTCATCCTTCAGGTGCCAACTCCCCAGTGTGTTGGGCACGTGCTTGTTCTACATGGTGCCTGGGTGTATCTCTAGGGGAGGGGTGTGGGGGAGCAGTGCGTTGCTGTGGGGAGTTCTGGCTAACATGGGGAACCCCGGCCAACCCTTCCCGGCCCCCTCCTCCCTCCATGCATCGGTGGGTGCTTGCAGGGGCCTTGGGTGCTGGCTGGGGTTGTCTCTCTTTCCTCCTCCCCCCCACCCCCCGGCAGACCTGTCCCTGCTGCTGCTTTGGGGCTTGTAAACAGCTCCTGGGGAATAGGAGTCTGGTGGCTGACCTCCGAGCCCTGGGTTGGGCGGGGGCTGCTGTCCCTGCTTCCCCAGCTGAGCTCCGGTAAAGCTGCTGCCATGTGTTCCAATGGGGAGGGCGCGAGGGGCTGCTCCCCAGCTCCACTCCCTCAATCCTGTGAGCAGTGGGTGGAGGACCATGCTGGGGCGGGGGCATGTTCACTGAGCTCAGCACCAGAAATGGGCCTCCTGAGAGGCCCAAGAAAGTCCTGTGGCCCCCACGTTTCAAACCTCAGCTGCACTATGGTGCAGCAGATACTCCAGCAACACCTCAGGTGGCCCCGGGGCAGCTGGAGAGCAGCCCAGCTCTGCTGTCGGCCCCAAGGGCTGGCGAGGTCTGCAGGCACACTGACACCAGGCCTCTGCTTGCAGATGTGGAAGTTGATGTGGATGAGTTAAATCAGGAGCAGGTGGCTGACCTGAATAAACAGGCGACCACGTACGGGATGGCTGAGGGGGACTTCGTCAGGTAAGGCCCATGTGTGAGTCAGGGCCCGGAGCCGAGCTCCAGGCGCACCACCTCATCTCAGAGAGCTTCAGGTGCTCTGGGGGGTTGGATTGCCGTAGTCACGAGCCACATAGCAGAGCTGTGGCTACTGCGGGATGTAGGGGGCAGATGTACCCACTGTGGCTTGGTGTGGGGGCTCCCGTGGCAGCAGGCCCTTGGCAGCCCTGGCTTAGGTGAAGCTGCTGCTGCCCCTCTGCCCACATGCACTGAGAAGGTTGCTTGGGGCAGATGTGTGCGGCTGTCTGGCTGCTGCACGTATCGGTGAGAGGCTGGTGCAGCCTCAGGGCAGCCCCATGTGTTTGGTTGGCTGCCCGCTGCATCTCCTACCGTACATGTGAAGTGCCAGCCCTCGGTGGGGAGGAGCGTCCAGCTCTGGCATCAGCACTGCTCCCGTCGAGGGGCAAAGCATCTGACCCAGGTGGCAGGAGAGCCAGGGAGAGGTGCAGGGTTAAATGCAGCTCCTCTCTTCACTGATGCACCTGGGGGAGCAGTGACTGCTTAGTTAATTTTAGGGTAAGACCCTTTGGATGGCACCTGTCCTGCTCTCCAGGGGCAGCCCAGACGCTGCTGCTGCTGCATGGGCCGCTGCAACTTGGAGCTTCCTCCCTTGTGCCAGTGGCATCCTGGTACCCCTGGTACTGTTCAGTTGTAGGCCCAGCTTAGCCCTTGACTCTTCCATTGAAGGCCCAAGTGCTCTGGTAGCAGCCCCTGTGCTAGAGGCAGATGCTGGAGCTGCGTCAGGGTGGGGGCAGAGCGGAGGCTCTTGCTTGCCAGCACTTGTTGTGGTAGTGAAGTCCCTTTGTCACAGCGCACCTATGCCCCCGCGTTGTGTACCTCCATCCAGGGGCTGGGCAGGGCAGGCTCTGTGAGCGCTGGGAACAGCCACACTTAGCCAGCTCTCTTTCCTTTTCCGGAAGGATGCTGCGGAAGGACAAAGAGGAGGCAGAAGCCATTAAACACGCCAAAGCCCTTGAGGAGGAGAAAGCCATGTACTCGGTAAGGCGCAGCCCTGGGGAGGGCTGTCCCAGCCAGACCTCTTCCCAGCCCTGCTCTGATCTCTGCCTGTATTTCCCAAGCCTGGCGAAGGCGCTTTCCCCATGGGTCCTCTGGAGAGCTCTTGTGCTTTCCAGGTAGGCCCTGCTTCCAGAGGGTTAGCAGAGGGACGCAGAGGAGGTTTTAAAAGACCTGGCCATGTTAGCCAGGACTCCCCTCAGCTGGCCTGCACCCAGACTGGGGCAGCTCAGCCCAGAGGAGCTGGATGGGACAGACTCATTTCCCACCTCCTAGTACTGGGGGAGAGCAATGGAAGTGCTGAGCCCTGGGCTGGGAGTTCCTGGCAGGCTTTCCTCCGCCACTCAGTGCTGGGCCTTTCTCATCTAGGGCCGTCGCTCTCGCAGACAGAGGAGGGAGTTTAGAGAGAAGCGCTTAAAAGGAAGAAAAATCAGCCCTCCCAGGTAAGGCGGTGACGACGTAACGGCCCCCTGCAGCAAACTAGTCAGCCAGAGGGGCTGGCGAGCAACGGGGTGCTGGGGCGGGGCCTCTGGCACTGGCTGTCCTGGGCGCAAGGGCTCTTGTCTCCCGTGTCTGGCCCCTGCTGCACTGTTACGGCAGCTCTCCCGGCCCTGAATACAGCGACTCCTGGAATCGTGGTTATTTCAAACAACTGGCTCTGAAAAGGCTCCGTCCACATGGATTCTGCTAGTGCAAGCTCGCCAAGGGGCTGGGCAGTGTGATGCTTTCTTTGGCCAGGGGTCTGTGCGGAAGGTAGGGAGTCTTCTGCTCTCACATGAATTTACAAGCGAGTGGTCTGGTAATTTCATTAGCTCTGTCCCTTAAGGCCTCGGGGCGGCTGGCTTAGCTCCAGATGTTTCATGTGCTTCCGTCCCTGCCTCTGCTTGTCTGGACTCCTCTCCTCTGAACCCCTTTAGCAGGGAGGCTGGTGTCCCCGTTCCTTCATGGGTCACTGCTGAGAAATAGGGCAGACACAACCCAAAACTGATGGTTATTCTCCTATAAGATATACCAAACCAGCATCACAAGTAAACTTCTGTTTCACCCCAAAATTGGTGCAAGAAGGGGTGTCCCAGACACTGCTGAATGCATCATAGGAGCTTCTCATTCTTGGTTCTATATTACTACAGCTTCTAACCCAGCATTAGAAGTATCCGTGTACAACAGAAATGGTTCATCAAAATCATGTTTGGCTAAAACAGGCTTTTTCTTTGTAAGGTTCATTCTGGAAGTAACAATATTATTGAATTCCTTTACGAACCAAGGTAAAACTTGGTTAGACCAATAGTGGATTGGATCTGCTCTTGCATGTCTCATATGATCTTGCCATGAGCTAATGAAAATAGTTAATTTATCCATGCAAGCTCTGGCAAATGTTTGGAACCCAATTAACATCAAGCCAATGTAAATATTAATGTTCTCCGTAGTGTAGGAATCTTGGCATTTAGCCATGAAAGCAATAGGGTGGTGTGCCTTAGTTTCCCTTTTCATACAGCATATTAGGTCTATAATGCCTTCTCTGATGTGAAAAGTTTTAAGACTGGTTACAGGCACTAGCTGTGACATATCAGTATCCCAAGGCCTTTTAACATAAAGTGTGTTGTCATGTAAAGAAACAGTAACCCTTAAAAGCTTCAAGCACATAGCGGGTTCTTACGTACCACTCCCAACATGTTTAAGGGTTTTTCCGAAAGATCATGCACACCGTACATTTGTACAATTTTTGGTATCCGCAACAAACTAGCCACAACAGTTAATATTAGCAATAATATTAACATCAGATCTGTCACTTGTACATTTACAAGCATTTTTGTCATTCTGTGCCTCTGACTCAATACTGTTGAGGTTTTGGCATTTTAGGGTTAACTTGTGGCTTCCATTAGCAAGATGAAGTTTTTCCCCTTCCTCCCTGTCCGGAAGGGTCAAAATCTGAGCTCTTTTGTGTAACAGAATCCATTGGTTGGCTATGTGTGTCCTCTTTGCTAACAGCTATGGTGTGGGCAAGTCTTTCTCCTCCTCCCGCCCCCCCAAATCAGTCAGGTAATTTGCATCAACACAGACACTAGTTTGTTTGTTAGTTTTCAGATTCTTAACCATTACTAATTCCAAGGCTGGACTCTGTCTTAAAGAGAGACCATCCATTTTCACTAGCATGTTAGACTCAAGGTTCTTTTGTCCTTCCATTACCAACCTCTGGTTCCACATGGAATCAGATGTCAAGTCCACTAAGAGACTAAAAGTCATATCCGAAGTGTCTAGGGGTGAAAGTTTGCCTGCCATCCCCTGTATTCTCAAGAGATAATTGCACAGCTGTCCTGCTCTGTAGATTCAGTTACTCAGACTTCTCTTTCAACCTGAGATACAGACTGTTCACTCGCAGAATCAGTATCAGAGGGGTAGCCATGTTAATCTGGATCTGTAAAAAGCGACAGAGTCCTGTGGCACCTTATAGACTAACAGACAGTTAGCCTATAAGGTACCACAGGACTCTTTGTCACTTTTTACAGAATCAGTATGGAGACATTCATGTTCCAACAACGTCGTCTTCCCAACAAACTGGTCAAGCACAGCCACTTGGTCATCATCATAGGGCTGTTCAAATTCCCTGACAAATTTCATTCCATCTGACGCCTTCTCTAAGTTATTCACACTGGGGTCTTTCTAAAGCAAAATCAGTGGATCCATTTTCAACAGAAAAATTCTGGCTGTTAGGAACTGAAACAAATCTCTCAACAAACTGTTGCCTTCTACAGACGGAAATTCATCCTGATCTACCTCAATTAATTCACTTCCACACCCCTCAGTTACAGCAAACTGCTTTGCAAAAACAACCATGAGGATTCTTCTCCTTAAGAGCTTCTTTAAGCAACTGTTCACGTTTATCTTGCTCCACAGAAGCATTGCTCTGCGGAGCCACAACCAAACTCCCTCTGAGTGTCACTTACACTCAATCACCTCTGGCCCATTAGGAGGATTTTTACACAGCCCCCTTTTTAGGCAAGCTGCTGAACTCCATAGTTAAAGTCATTTTCCTTCCCTTCGCAGCTTTCCTCACTGGTAACACACAGGTTACCAGGCTCCGCACACACTAGTTTAGTTATAAGTTTACCCACTGTCAGTGGGTAACGCAGTTCAATCACTTTCCTGCTCTCCTTGTGCGCTGGCTGTGATATCGCCCTGATTAAACAGAGTTGTCATATCTTTACTCGGCAACACACTAGCAACAGGCAAAATAGAAGCACCAGCGTTGCTGGTCCCTGGGACTAACTGGATGCAACCTAGTTGCAATGTCATTCTCCTTAGCAGACACAAACTTAGGAACATTTCCCCCCTGGGCTTTAGTTAAATCCAGAACCGAATCTGATGCAACTGATAATTTTTCAACCATCATAGGCTGACAGGCTTCTTCTGTCTGCATCACAAAGAGTGAGAGGAGCAGTTCTCAACCTGCGGGAACGCATGCAGCCCAGTTAGTGCACAGCTGCGGCCCAGCTCAGCTGTGTGCTAAAGACCAGCCTGCATGCCGGGGGTCTGCTGGGTTCCCAGCTGCCCAGCGTGGAGAGGTCCAGCCGGGCTGCCCTGCGGGGCCAGGGTTCCCAGCCCTATCCCTCGCAAGCCCCGGGGCTGCTGCTGCCCTGGCACCCGGCCTCTGCAGCCCAGGTAACACATTGTGGGCTGCACTGGTATCTCCGTGTTCTCACCTCCATGTAGAGCCAGTACAGGCCGTGGGCACCAGGGTTACCTTCCCTCTCTGGGAGAGGCCTCTGCTCCATTCAGTAGATGAGGTCTGTGGGGGGCTGCGACACTAGTGGGGTGGGTTAAACCCAAGAGGAGTAGCTCTGCCCTGCTTCCTGCACGGAGTGGGGCACTGGGGAGGGTGAGCAGTGTGGTTGTGCTGCCAGCTGGTCACTCCGCAGGGCGCCTGGCTGCTGGCCACAGGGCAGGCTGTGCTCCTTGGATCTCTCCATGGTCATTGCCACAGGCTCTCCATAACGTGTTCTCTCTTTGCAGCTATGCGAGGAGAGACAGCCCCACATACGATCCCTACAAACGGTGAGTGCCTGTAGCTGCTGGGCATGGCAGGAGTGGTTTGCGGCCCCTCTGTCCCTCCTGGGGGAGAGGCCACTGCAGCGACAGTCTCTGGGGATTCCTGTAGTTGACAAACTCCGACTGTTTCTGAGGGGACCTTGGGCTGGGGGAAGGTCACCCCCTGCTGGAGCAGGTGCTACGGTACACGCTGGGTCTGCTGCAGCCCTAGGCGGGGTCCAGCAGGGGTCCAGAAGCTGCATCCAGCGCAGTGTGCCGCCCCCCCCCCCCCCCCCCCCCGGGAGCCTTTGGTAAATTCCACCTCCTGCAGTGAAGCAGCCCCTTCTGTTCTCCCTTCGTTCCCAGGTCGCCTTCAGAGTCCAGCTCCGAATCCCGCTCGCGCTCTCGCTCGCCTTCCCCGGGCCAAGAAGAGAAGATCACGTTCATCACTAGCTTCGGGGGCAGTGACGAGGAAGCCGCTGCCGCTGCTCAAGCCGGAGGAGTCCCCGGGAAAGCCGTCTCCCTTGGCAAGCCGCGCTCCACCCAAGTGCATCAGGGCAGCGCTGCAGCAGGTCATAGCGCCTCCTCCCGGTCGGTAACTCCCCCGTCTGGCTCGCTTTCCCAAACCTTAACACCAGAGACTCAGCAGGGGCTAACGGCCCATCTACGTGATCGGCCTGCACCCTCTGTGCCCCCGATGGGCACCAAGCCAAGCTGCCCCTGCTTGGAGACCCTGTCCAGTGAGAGCTCTTGGCATCCAGTCCTTTCCAGCTGCCATTTCGTTGTCAACCCTGCCCACGGGCTGGCCAGGTGCTGTGTGGGGTGGCCAGTTGGGGGCACTCTCCAGCAGACTGAGCGAGAGGCTTGTTTGGGTTGACAGTGCCTGGAAGGCCCTGAATAGCCAGACCCTCGACTTATGAGGGGGAACTCCGGGGGGCAGCTCATCCTGGGGCCTAGGGAAGGGACCTGGCATGTCAGTGAGGGGGAGAGATTCTAGGACATGGGGGATCTGGCAGCTGGAAAGGGGCAGCTCTCCTACTTGCCCACAATATCCCTTCCTCTCCTCTCCTTGCGTTCCCTGCCCCCTTTCCTTCGCTCCCCCGGAGTTGCTGTACTTCCTGGCCCTGTTCTCAGCGCACTGGCCTGTCCCAGCTCCCTCTCCAGACGAGCAGGGCACTTGAGCGCAGGCTGAGAGCTCACAGGGTTGTAAAGTGCCTCGTATGCACCATATAGACCAAGCTAAAGTGTCTGGCCTCGGGGCTGTGGCTGCATCGTTGCCATTGTGTGTCTGTGGCTAACTAGCGTGAGCCGGAGGCTCCACCTGCACCCCATTGCACAGCGCTTGGCCAAGGCTGTGTAGGGAGACGGAGCTGCAGACGCTCTGCAGAGCCCCTGGGTGGTGCCCTCAAGTGGAACTGCATGTCCTGGCATCTGGGCTGGCACTGGCTAACGTTACTGCCCCTCTCAGTGCCCCGTTGCAGCATTGCCAGAATCCCAGTTTGCCCCGGTAGCTCTGCCCCATGGGAGAGTCGTCGCACATTGGAGCCTTCCCATGGCCCACGTTGCAGGATGGTGGTGATCCACTCCCCCAGCCCACAGGACATGCTGGGGGTGTGGGGGGCTGCAAAGCCACTTGTCTGTCTTAGGCAGTGAGGCCTTGGGAGGGGGCTGTGAGAAGAGCCCAGCGTTCCCATCGGTCTTTCTCAGAACCACTTCCCTCCTAACTCACTGTGCCAGCCGGAGCTGAGCCCGGTGTGGCGCCTGTACCTTGCTGGAGGCCTCGTTGGAGGACCCGGGCAGGGGCTCAGCCCTTAAGGGGAGGGGCGTGATAAGACTTCAGGCTTTTCCCCAGCATTGTGGTAGGATGGTGTAACCAGCCCTGGCTCAATGCAGGTTTGAACAGCCTGTACCATCGCAATTGGGCTTCCCCTGCGTGCTCTGGGACTATGGACGTTGCTGCTAGCCCTGTCCTCCGTAGGGTCTTCTGGGGCAGACGGTCAAGACCAGAACAGACTTGCTAGCCTAACAAGCATGCATAAAGGCCTGGGCCCCCCGTTCTCCCTGCCGCCTACCTTTGAGGGTCCCCAGTGGGGAATGGAAGATGGAGGATTCTGGTACTGGAAGGACAGACATGAGTTTCTGAGCCCCTAGCCTCTCCTGTTGGGGCGGGGGCTCCCCCTGTCAGTGGGCCCTGGACACCCCCAGATGCTCTCACGCTGTGCACAAGGGAATTGGGCAGCAGGCAGTTGCGTTGCAGCCACTGACGTGCAAGCCCTGCACCTGAGGACTGGAGCAGAGCTGCTAGCCACCAGGGGGTGATGGTGCAGAATAGGTGGAGCTGGTCCACAAGGTTCTCTCTGCAGCTGAAGCATAAGGACACTGCTGGGGGAGCAGGGGCCACTGAACATGCTGTGAGTCATTTGGGGCACTGCTGTCTGTTTCTCAGCCCTCTCCTGGGCCAGCGTGCAGGGATCCTGGCGGCAGTGAGGGGGAGGTTTTCTGATGCCTTCGTGTGGCCCCACTTGCCGTTGTCTCCTGGCTCTGAAGAGCTGCTGTATTTGAGAGTGTCTCGGAGCTGGACTGGGGGAAGAACTGGTAACAACCGTCACAACATGCTTGTTCCTTCTTCATGCCAAGCCCTGCTTCTTCACTCTGGCTGTGCTAGCCGGGGGCAGAGGCCAGGGGCTGAGTCTGCCCAGTGCTACTTAGGGGAAGGGCAGGGATCTTGGCGTGCCGTGGTGCTCCAGTTCTTTGGCACCCCCTGTGTCACATCTCTGCCCTCTGCGTGAATGGCTTGCGTTGTCTCTGTCCCTCTATAGGAGACGCTCCTCCTCCTCCTCGTCCTCATCCCCGTCGTCCTCGTCCTCTTCGAGTTCCCGCTCCAGCTCCCGCTCCCACCGAGCCGGTGGGCACCACCACCGGTCCAGCCGGTACTGCCGCTCCCACAGCCGACGGTATTCCCGCTCCCGCAGCAGGAGCCGGCGCTACTCCGGAGGGGGCTCACGGGATGGCCGCCGCCGCTCCAGATCACACTCGGCCGATCGGAGCCGCCGGTACAGCTCCCGTCGCAGGTCCAGGTACGTCCTGCCCGGAGCTGTGCAGTGAGCTGAGTGGGGGGTTGCAGGAATTTCCAGGCATGGCTTGTTCACCCTGCAATGGGGCCATGTGCTGCTGCAGCCTGCAATGAGGCAGAGGTAGGGACAGGGCCGAGTGGGGGTGAGATGGCAGCTTTACACCCTGGGTTCCTCCTCCCTTCTCTGTACTTCGAGGAACCGCTCCAGCCCTGGCCGGAGGCCACTCCCCCTCTGGATGGGGCTATGGGAGACAACATCACTTCCCGCAGTTATCCGCAGCTGTGGGATTGGCAACCCTAATGCCATGCTACCGCTCCACTTCCAGGGCATGTGGGGGGAGGGAGGCTGGCACGCACTGTGGCGTAGGGAAAGCTTGGAGGCTATGTCCTGTGCGTTTTTAGGAGCCATTCCCGGTCCGGGGAGCGCTATCGCCGGAGCGGCCGAGCGGGGAGACACTGGAGTAGCAGTCGGAGCAGCAGGAGTCCTAGCGATTCGCGAAGCCGCAGCAGATCAGCTTCTCCAGCAAGAGAGAAACTGCTGAGGCCTGCAGCTTCCCCAGCCGTGGGGGAGAAACTGAAAAAGTGAGTGAGGGAAGGCCTCCCTGTTCTAGCTCTTCCCCTGGCCTCCCTTCCGCATGCTGTGTTTGGCCTTGAGCTCTGCAACAGAACGGGCTTCTCCTGCCCCTGCCCTGGGGAGCGCTGGCACCCGGCGGCATGGGTACGGGAAGGAGACGAATGCTGAGCTCTGTGGGAGCTGCCGGGTCTGCCCGTGTCTGAGGGGGGAGGTTAGTGCTGGGCCTCTCCCTCTCCCAGACAAGGACATTGCGTCTCATCCGCTCCACAGTGCTTCTGATCACAGCTCTTTTCCCCCTCTAGGGCTGACACTGCTGGTGGTAAAGAGACAGGAGCTGCCAAAGTCAGTAAGAATTTAACCTCACCTGTTTAATTCACATCACTGCAGAACAAACTAAGGGACCCTGTAGTTCACGGGAGTGAGGAGATGCAGGGACTTGTCTGAATGAAAGGCTCCTTGTCTGCGTTTGAAACCCAAGTCCCCTGTCCCTGGGCTGGAAATCCTGAGCCCTCTCCTCAAGGTGCAGGTCCGCCAAGCCCAGTAGCTCCTTAGAACTGAGAATGGACGGCAGCCGGCATAGGCAAGTGCCAGCACCCCTGCCTCCGGGCGAGCAGTCTCAGCTCTGAGTGACTGACAGGTGGGGATGGGTTTCGGGTCACTGTCCCTTTCACTGAATTCCTGGGAACAGAAGACATCTTCCCTTCTCCTGGCTCCACAAAGACCCCAGTCCGCTGAGTAGTAGCCAGTCCATAGTGTGGGGGGTGGGGCTGGTCTGTAAGGGGGCTAACCCAGATCCCCCACCTTCAGTGACCCCTGTAAGCAAATGAACCTATATCCTCTATTGCACTGACTAAGCTAGAATGCAAGGGTGCCAAGCTTTGGGACTATTGCCATCCCTGAAAACCAGCTGGTGCGTCAGTCCCCCTGGCGGCTTCACACCCACCCCTCCCTCGCCAGCTGCGCTCTCCAGACCCTGTTGGTCTGGGGCGTGGGCTGCTCTGCAGCGAGTTCCTTGTGACTGTGCTCCCGCTGCCTGCCTGGGTGCAGGTGCACCAAGCAGTAAACAAAGCGCCGCAAAGAGGAGCTTTGGGAGACTCGTTGAGGGGAGAAGGTGCTTTGAGCTGCCAAGGGGGCTGGGGCCAGGACACACCCTCCCTTCCCAGCTGTTCGGTTCCTGGAACAAACCTCCTGGGGGCTTTCAGACTCCGGGCCTCGCAGCTGTGGGATCCCTACAGCATTCTGGGGCCTGCTGTCTGTTCCTGGGCAGCAGGTTGGAGCGGCTTGACCCAGGGTTAGGCTCCTGATCTAAAGTGTGGCCCTCCCAGCCTGCATGGCCCTGACTCCAGATGGAGCCCCTGGGAAGGGGTTCCAGACATGGAGGGAGAGGTGCTGGATTGGAAGCAGGGGGCCCTGCTGTACTCTGCAAGGCCATTTCATGGCCAAGTCAGCTCGCAATGCAGAGAGGCTCTCTGTGTTCTGTTGACCCTTGTGTCCTTGAGATCCTGAAGAGGAAGGGAAAGCAGGCTCGCTGCATTCCTACCTGGGATCCAGGTGCGCACTGGCTCTCCAGGAATGGGCAGCAGGGTGTTGGCTTCCCTCCATGTGTCTGGGAAGGAGTGGCACCCAGTGAACTCCTGATGGTTTAGATCCCAAGGCTGGGCCCCTAGGGAAGCAAGGTGCCTGTGTGGGGGTGTGCAGTGGGATCCTCTGCAGAGCAAGGGAGGGAGTGCCCTTGGGTTTACCCTGGCATCCCTCTGCCTGCCGCTCTGCAGGTCATCTCCAAGCCACCACCACCATGGGGAGCCTTTGTGTGACCCTTAAGGCTCAGGCTGTCAGATGGATGCTGTCTGTCAGAAAGGAGCAAGCCAGGGGTGTATATAGGCCAGGTGCCTTCTTGGTATGATTTGAATGTGGGGAGCTGGCTCTAGCCCCAAGGCAATTGTCAAACATGTTTTCTTGTCTGCTTAATACACTGGGCTAATCGATCAAATTTGCTAAAGCACTGGGGAAATGTCAATCAACATGACTGACAGCCAACAGCAGCAATCCGCACGCTCAGTCTGGGTGGACTAAGTTCTCGCATTCAGAGAATCAGACTCAGGGATGAGCTTCTGCACTTCCACCAGTGGGCTAATGGAGGTGAAGCCCTGGCTAGCCTGGCCCTCCATGAATGGAGCTGGGCTAGGGTGCCCAGGGCTCCCCAGCACTGCAGGGGTTAGGCACATTCTTCCTTGGCTAGAATCCCTGCGAGAGATCCATGCTGTCCCCAGAGACGTGGAGCTGGGTTCTCTCTGTGCTAACTCTTGGTGCCAATGGTCAGGAGAGCGCTAGGCTGAGCATAGCTGGCCATGAGCCCCAGGGTTTCCCTTAGCTGGTATTGAAAGGCCTCTGGAGTATTGCTGGTGCTGGTCTCCTCCCGGCTGCAGGAACAGGCATGGCTGGCTGGGCTGAGTTCCTCCAGTCCCCAAGCCCTTCCTGTGGCTGTTAGAGGAGCAGCAGCAGCCTCTGCCCAGCTCCCATCTATGCTAGAACCAACTGGAGAGTGGCCCTTGGCCCCTCCTTTGGGTGCCCCTGCGTGCCTGGGAGTGGGTCCCTTTGGGTGCCCCTGCGTGCCTGGGAGTGGGTCCCTTTGGGTGCCCCTGCGTGCCTGGGAGTGGGTCCCTGGGAGTGGCCTAAGTTGAGTTGCGTATTCTCACCAGTGAAGTCTCTTGTTTCTGGCTGCCTGTCCACAGGGCAGCTCCCCAGAGCTGAGAGGCCCAGCTGGGCACACAGCCTGAGAGTGCTCCCAGAAAAAGTCAGAAAAGTACGTTGTCCTCCCCCTCGCCCACCTTGGAGTGATGTAAATGCAGTGTCCAGTCAGGCCAGGGACCCAGGCACCATTGTAGGCAGCCCCAAGGAGAGCCCTCTTCAGTGCACCACTGCAGCGAGGAGAGCAAACCAGGGGCTAGGGTGGAAAGGATGGGATAGAGATTAACAGGGGTGCAGACTGTGTGCAGCAATGGTCACCCCATCTCACACAGGATACCCTAGAACAGGAGGTTCAGAGGAGGGGCGGGGCTTGATCACAGTCTACAAGTACCTGTGTGGGGAACAAATATTTAATAACTGGCTCTTCCATCTAGCGGCGAAAGGTCTAACACGATCCGATGGCTGGAGGTTGAAGCTAGACAAAGTCAGACTGGAACAGTGAGAGTCATTATCCATTGGAACAACTTACCAGCGGTCATGGTGGATTCTCCATCCCTGGCAACTTTTAAATCAAGATTGAATGGTTTTCCAAAAGCTCTGCCCTAGGAATTATTTTTGGGCCGTTCCCTGGCCTGGGTTACACACAATGGTCCCTTCTGGCCTTGGAATCTACAAATCTGAAACAATGGTCAAAGGCCTAGAAAAACTCTTGGCTGGAGGGAGTGAAAAGATTTGGCTTTTTTACCTTAGGGTATGTCTACACTGCAGTTGGAAGTGGGATTGCAGCATGTGCAGATATGCCTGAGGTAGATTTGATCTAGCTACCTTGGACCCTAGGAGCAGCTGGCCTATGCCTCCACCCCTTCTGCTGTGACTTCAATGCTATTGTTACTCAAGCTAGTTTTGATCAAGTTCAATCAAAGCTATCTCGAGTATGTCTACAATCTTACCTCCTGGCTGTAGGGTAGACACTCCTCTAGAGGAGGTGAATAAGAGGCAACAGGAGAAAGTCTATGAATGACTGACTGGTCGAGAAGGGCGATTGGGAGCGTTCCCCTGCCTCACAGCATGAGAAGGGAACATTCCATGAAATTAGAAGGTGAAAATCCCAAACGCATGAAGACATCCACAGACTGACTCTCATATTTTATTCAAAAGGAACTCATTGACATAGGATATTGCTGAGGCCAAAAACTTGGCGAGATGCAATGAGGGACTGGCCGTTTCTGTGGCTACAAGAATATCCCGAGTTACTCTAGTCAACGCAACACAGAACATTGGAAGTGGGGGGAGAATCTCCTTCTTCAAGGCCTAACCCAGTCTCTAGGTGTCAAGGATCAGGATGAGACCTGCCGGGGCAGGTTGCTCCCCCATCTGTCTGCTGCAGGGTTTCCTGTCTTTTCCTCTGAGGCATCTGGTGTAGGAGATGCCCTCCTCGGCAAGAGTGCCTCCGGATCTGGTCCTGTCTGGCAGTGCCGATGTCCCTGGGCCTTCCCTTAACACGTCTCTGTTTAACTTTCCTTGTAGCCAAAGCTGACTCCGCAGGAGAAGCTGAAGTTGCGAATGCAGAAGGCTCTCAACAGGCAGTGTAAGCAGGACTGTTTCATCATGCAATTCACTTGCTGCTCTGGCCTGGCCTTGTGGCAGCTGCTTAAAATCTCTCTCTCTGTCTCTCTCAGTTAAAGCTGACAAAAAGGCAGCACAAGAGAAGATGATGCAACAGGAACATGAAAGGCAGGTATGTGACCCAGCTGCACCCTGACATGGGTCCATCTCTAACCACTGGGCTGCGCCACTACTCCCATTTCACACCCCTGGGTGAAGTGTCTGGCCGTTTGGAATGGCCTCTCTCTGCAGACCCCTTTGCCTGGTTAGGAGCGCTCAGGGATGTGTTACCCGAGAGCAGAGCTAGCATCCACAGCGGTGGTCCAGGGGTGGGGAGTGAAGTCAGGGGAGCACTGCTGTGCTGAGGGGAGTGTGTGTGTTTTGGGGTTCACACTGAGCTTGGGCGGCTATGCCTCAGCCGAGCTCTGAAGGGCTCTGCCCACAGAATGAACGTGTAGCAGCTGCCTCTTGAGGGCACCTCGCTGCCTGTGCATGACCCGTGGCCCTTGGCTGATCCGTGCCTCTCTCTTTCAGGAGCGAGAAGACGAGCTGCGAGCCATGGCCCGGAAGATCCGCATGAAGTAAACTCTCTTGCTTCCCCTGTTGTTCTCTGGGCGTGCTCTCTGCAGGTTGTGCGCTAAGCCCTCTTGTGTCTCTGCAGGGAGAGAGAGCGGCGAGAGAAGGAGCGGGAAGAATGGGAAAGGCAGTACAGCAGGCAGAGCCGCTCCCCATCCCCACGATACAGTGAGTAACCACCGCTTGGCACCGCCCTGGCAAGTGACTCCTGTGCTGTCAGAGAGTGGGAGCAGACACAGACTGGGGGGCAGGGAGTGTGATGGGTTCGGTCACAAAGACCTCCTTGGGACTGTCACCTGATTTGCTGAAATTACCTCTGAGCCCATTTTCCCTGCCAGCTTGGGTCTCCAGAACCCTGCCTTGTTGAGCCAGACACGCTAGCCTGCTGCAACACAGACCCAGGGTCTGGACCACACCCCCAAAGCTGCAGGCTTTAAGTGAAAACCACTCAGCAGGTTGCTTGTCTCTAGCACCCAGACACCCAGCTCCCAATGGGATCCAAACCCCAAATAAATCCGTTTTACTCTGTATAAAGCTTATACAGGGTAAACTCATAAATTGTCCATCCTCTAGGTCACTGATAGAGAGATATGCACAGCTGTTTGCTCCCCCAGGTATTCATCACTTACTCTGGGTTTACTAATAAACTTGGTTTTTTTTAATTATAAATAGTAGGATTCAAGTGGTTTCAAGTAATAGACAGAACAAAGTAAGTCACCAAGCAAAATAAAGTCTAAACCTAATACATTAAGAAACTGATTACAGGTAAATCTCACCCTCAGAGATGTTCCAATAAGCTTCTTTCACAGACTAGACTCCTTCCTAGTCTGGGCCCAGTCCTTTCCCCAGTACAGTCCTTGTTAGTTCCAGCAGGCATCTCAGGTTTTAACTAGGGGTTTTCTCATGACTGGCCTCTTTTGTTCTGCTATGCCCCCTTTCATAGCATTGGCACAAGGTGGGAATCTTTTGTCTCTCTGGGTCCCCACCCCTCCTTCTAAATGGAAAAGTACCAGTTTTAAGATGGATTTTAGTATCATGTGACATGGTCACATGTCCTATGAGATCCCAGCCTCCATTCTTTCTGGGCTGGCCCACACATACACAGGAAGGTTTGCAAGTAAACAGAGCCATTTACAGGTCATTGACTCTGAAGTACCCTTAATGGCTTCCACTTAATATGTTTACATCAATAATACAAGTTTATATCTTATTCTCCTAACTCCAGACATAGAAATAATACATGCAAACAAATAGGATGAACACACCCAGTAGATAAGCTTTTTAACGATCCCTTACAAGAGACCTCTTGCATAAAGCATATTCCAGTTGCATCATATTCACACTCATAAGCATATTTTCATAAAGCATATGGAGTCCAGCCTCACAGGGAGCAGCTGCTGTTTGGGAGCTCGCTGTCTGCAGAACTGGGGAGAGAGCTGCTCCTTGCTCCAGCATTCACTAGGCTGGGAGGCGACTCAGTGCTACATGTATCCAGCAGATGTCGCTCTTCGTCCTCAGCATGTGGTTTGGATACGGGCTGGGGTCCCAGAGATTAGGGCCTAAATCTTCAGAAGTGGCCAGTGATTTTGAGGCCAGTGGGAGACACTTCCCCCCCTTCTCCCAGTACCCTCGAGATCAGTCTCCTGCAGTCCCTCAGAGCAGCCTCTTCTGGGTCCAGGTGTGTGTGAGGGGGGAGCGTGGTGTGTGTGTGTGTGTGTGTGTGTGTGTGTGTTTCTGGGGAACAGTGCCATTCGGGTAGCGTCCAGCCTCACTAATGGCTCATGCCCCTGGAGGGCCTGCACCCCAGTGGGAGCTGGCTGTACCCAGGGCTTCCCTTTTCGCCAGGAGTTAAGAACATAAGAACGGCCATACCGGGTCAGACCAAAGATCCATCTATCCCAGTATCCTGTCTTCCGACAGTGGCCAATGCCAAGTGCCCCAGAGGGCAGAGCTAAATCAAGATTAATAAGAATCAGTATTTTTGATTCTTATGTGAAAGTTTAAAAGTGTAATTGGCTTGTTCTGTTTCTATCTGACTGGTAGGACTGCAAGAGTCCGGCTACCCTCCCCTGCTTGCAGGGTCAGGCCTGTACCATTCAGTAGGTCCTTTCCCCAGAGCAGTTGGCTGATCTCCCTATCAGCCAGCTGCTTCCCGGTTAGTCTCCAATTGCTGGACTGGATGGCTCATGCTTGACTCCGCCGTTTGCTAACTGGTAAGAGAATTTCAGAGCGTACATAGCATTTTTTCTACTAAGATGCTTCATTCTTAAAATGACAGGTTTCAGAGTAGCAGCCGTGTTAGTCTGTATCCGCAAAAAGAACAGGAGTACTTGTGGCACCTTCGAGACTAACAGATTTATTAGAGCATAAGAAGTGGGCTGTAGTCCACGAAAGCTTATGCTCTAATAAATCTGTTAGTCTCTAAGGTGCCACAAGTACTCCTGTTCTTAAAATGCTCATCTCTTCTGAGAGACACGAGTCCAGGGCGTCGTTAACATCCGTTCTGAAGTCACGTGGGAGCTTCTGGGAATCCCACCCTGAGATGCCTAAATATAGGCTGAAGGGTCTCACTTTAGGCTTCTACTTCTGAAAATACTGGCCTGTGTATTTAAAAAAAAAAAAAAACCCTTCGAGATGTGTTGCTAATGTCCAGTCTAATTAGGTGCGTGCACGGCAGCCGGAAGACTTTTCCCCTAGCGGTGTCCGTCGGGTTGGCCTGGGCACCGCCTGCGGTTGCACCTTTATGGCGCTCAATATAGGGCCCTGCAGACCTGCAATCCCCTAAGTTCCTTCTTACTGCCAGTGCCGGTTAGCCGGAACGTCTTTAGTTCTTGCTTTGGCAAGCGCCTCCACTCTTGCCATGTCTTTTTGTAAATTGTGTATATAGTTATCATAGTTAGGTGGTTTCTCCCCTAAGTTTCATTTTAGGGGGACCCCTCCCCCCCAACGTTTTCCGAGCACTAGGGCATGCCTCGGTCCCTGGGTTTTAAAGCCTGCAAGGACCGTGGCAAGTCTATGCCCAGGAGCAACCCGCACACTTTCTCTGAAGTGTTTGGGGGAGAGCCATCAGAAGGAGCACTGCAAGATTTTCAGGGGGTTTTGCCCCAGAACCCTTAAAGACGGGGACCAGTGTCTCAAGATCTTCATGATGGAGGCTGCGCTCCACCCTCAATCGGACCCTGGCCTGGCAGAGCCGACCCCGAGCACCTTCTCATCGGTGTGGAGTGCACCAGCGCCGAGGAAGGACTCTTTGAGAGACCCTCTGCACCACCCTGGCTCCGCCCACAAGGCCTCGACACAGGCAGGCACCAATCTCCGTCTCCGGTGCCCCAAAAGAAGAGGAGGCCGGAGAGGAGCCGCTCTCCTCCAGCTAAGACCAAGGAGCAGTTGGCTGTGAGACCCACGTCGGGCCACGCCTCCTTGGCCTCACCGCCAACCCAGGTCACACCAATTCCTTCCCCCACGGGGATCCAGTCGAGTCCGGACCCTCATCGCTCACCGGCCAGTCACAGCCGAGAGCTACAGCTCCCCTCCACACCAGAGGTGTTTGAGGTGGAAAGGGACCTGCTGGAACTTACAGCGTCATCCTCCCCTCCAAGGAGGGACAAATCACCAGGGCCAGTTCGACCCTCGGTGCTGTTGAGGGGCAAGCCGGCGACAATGGGGCAGCAATCACCATTTCCTGCGCGTTGTTCCCCGGCACCAGCTACCCATGCAGGGGAAACCGCACTGGTCCCCCGGCACCGATCACTGACACCAATGGGCCCCACTCCTCTGTGGTCCTCCTATACGGAGTCCTCGGAGGCGGAGTTGTATTGCTCCAGCAGGAGCAGAAGGTCCTGGCGCCATCGGCAGCTCTACCCACCACCGTGACGGGGTCAGTGGCAGGCTCCGCTCCAATGGCCATTCTGGACTCCCTGAGCATTCCTCAGAGCCGGAGTCGCATTCCAGGTCTTCGTCAGTGGCCTTGGTGTCAATTGTGCCATCATTGATGCTGTCGGCACTGGGCGCATTGGCTGTAGCGACCACTGCAGTCAGCTGCCACGGCTCCACCGTCAGTATATGTGGCACCGGCAGTCTCGGCACCATCAGTTGTGGCCGCACCGTTCTTCCCATCAGGGACTGCACTGGGACACAGGACAGCACAAGACCCCCTCGGCGCCAAGGGCAGGGAGCACGACCCACTGCCAGCCAGACTTTTGTCTTTGTCCTCGCTGGTGATGGGCACATCAACGGCCCCAGCCCTGGAAGACAGCAGGGTTTTGCAACAACTGCTTAGGAGGGTGGCACAGAACCTGGGGATCTAGGTGGTCAACTTTCTTGCCCCCTCCGTGCCCTCCTGCATTGCCCTGCCACTTATTAAAACGATCAGTGAGATCACTAAGAGCTTGTGGCAGACCCCGGCCTCTTTGTCTCCCACGGTGAAGAGGAATGAACAAAGGCACTCTGTTCCCTCAAAGGGAAATGAGCACCTTTATGCGCACCCTCCACCAGATTCTCTGGTAGGGGACGCGGCTACCAGCATGAGTGCTAGGGCTATCAGGGGCCCTCCCCAAAAAAACAGCAGGTGAAGAAATTAGATCTGTTTGGGAGGAAGATCTATTCGATGGGGGGGGGTTGCAGCTCTGCATTTCAAGTCAACAGGCCATCGTCAGTAGATACAGCTACACCACCTGCGGAGCAATGGCCAAATTTGAGGAGCTGCTGCCACAGGACTTCTGCGCAGAGTTTTCTGCGCTGGTTGAGGAGGGAAAGCTCATTGCCCCAGCCACCTGCACCATAGCAACGGGGGTAGCCATGATGAGGAGCTCCTGGCTGCAAGTCTCTGGCCTCCTCTAGGAGGTCCAGGACCTACCCTTTGAAGGCTTGTCCCTCTTTTCAGAAAAGAGGGACGCAAGGCTCCATAGCCTGAAGGACTCAAGGGCCACACTCCAGTCCCTTGGCCTGCATACCCCCACTACACAGTGGAAACATTTCAAGCCGCAACCTCCACTGCGGTTCTACCAGCCACAGAACAGACTGGATGGCTCTTGGTGGAGGAATAGGAATGGCAGGAAAAGGCCCTACCCTTCCTCACACCAGGGCTATGGCCAGTCGAAGCTGTCTTCAGGCCCGAAGCAGACCTTTTGAAGGCACGCTCAAGGACGGCGCACCAGCACGGACACTGGATCCACCCCACCTTACCTTCCTGAACAGATTGTCCCCTTTCTACCCTGCGTGGACCCATATTACAGCGGGCCGCTGGGGCTCCGCATGATAGAAAGGGGATACTCTCTCCAATTCTTGGCCCTTCCACCCCCCTTCCCTGTCCCTCTTCAGGGACCCTTCTCACAAGCAACTCCTCATACAGGAGGTGCATTCACTCCTACTGCTGGGGGCAGTGGAAGAGGTTCCTCAGAAGCTCAAGGGCAAGGGCTTCTATTCCTGGTATTTCCTAATACCAAAAGCCAAAGGCGACCTCAGGACCACCCTAGACCTGCGAGAGCTCAACAGATTCATGGGAAAAACTGAAGTTTCGCATGGTCTCCATTATCGCTTCATTGGATCCAGGGGACTGGTATGCCACCCTCAACTTGAAGGACGCATACTTTCACATCGTGTAATCACCGTCCCACAGAAGGTACCTCAGATTTGTGGTGAACCACAATCACTACCAGTTCACATTCCTCCAGTTCGGCCTCTCAGCAGCTCCTTGAGTGTTTACCGAGTGCATGGCAGTTGTGGCCATGTTCCTGCACAGGCGACCGGTACAGGTGTTTCCGTACCTCAACGACTGTCTGATCAAGGGCTGGTCCAGAGAGCAAGTGGAGGCGCAAGTCGGGTTCATAACAGCAGCTTTCGACGAACTGGGCCTTCTCCTGAATGTGCAAAAGTCAACTCTGTCCCCAGTCCAGCGGATAGAGTTCATAGGGGTGGTATTGGACTCTGTGCAGGCCAGGGCATACCTCCCGGAATTGCAGTTCCAGGCCCTGGGCAGCAACATTTGAAATCTTAGGCAGTTCCCTAGCACAACTGCAAGGAATTGCCTGAAGCTTCTGGGACACGTGGCTGCTTGTACCTATGTGGTACAGCACGCCAGGCTCAGACTCCGGCCGCTCCAATCGTGGCTGGCCTCAGGATATCAGCCAGTTCGGGACAATCTGGACAAGGTCATCACCCTGCCTCATCGGGCCCTTGACTCCCTCCTGTGGTGGTTTGACCCACAAGTGGTATGTGTGGGAGTTCCCTTCACCAGACCTTAGCCATCCCTCTCGTTGGTGACAGATGCGTCAGCCTTGGGGTGGGGTGCACATCTGGGAGAGCTCGGGACACACTCTGGTCTCAGGCGGAGCTTGCTCTCCACATTGTCAGAGAGCTGAGAGCGGTCTGCCTAGCATGCCAGACATTCCAAGTTTATCTGGAAGGGAAATGTGTCTCGATTATGATGGACAGCACCACAGCAATGTTTTATATAAACAAACGGGTGCATGCTCCTTTCCCCTTTGCCAGGAAGCCCTCAAGCTGTGGGACTTCTGTGTAGCTCATTCGATACAGCTGGAAGCATTGTACCGCCCTGGTGTACAGAACGAGTCAGCGGACTATCTCAGCAGGTTATTCCACAGCCACAAGTGATCCTTGCGCCTGGATGTTCCGAACTCCATCTTTCAACAGCGGGGGTTTCCCCAGATAGACCTGTTCGCCACATGATGCAACAAGAAATGTCAGCAGTTTTTGCTCCTCCCTGAACCACAGCCCGGGCTCCATCGTGGACACATTCCTCCTTTCCTGGGATGGCCACCTCTTGTACGCGTTCCCTCCCATCCCTCTCGTTCACAAGATGCTCTTCAAAGTTCAGCGGGACGAGGCCTCAGCGATATGGATAGCTCCAGCCTGGCCCCATCAACACTGATACACATCTCTCCTGGAAATGTCTGCCAATCACCTTGCCGCTCTTTCCGGATTTGATAACTCAGGATCCAGGTCGTCTCCAGCACCTGAACCTTGAATCGCTGCATCTCACGGCGTGGAAGCTCCATGGCTGAATCCAATGGAGCTCGCTTGTTCAGACTTGGTCAGACAAGCCCTCCTTGGCAGTAGAAAACCTTCCACGAGGGCTACCTACCTGGCCAAGTGGAAGAAATTTTCAATCTGGTCGGCGCAACCCTGTCCGTCTCCAACATTCGTGTCCATCCCCCTCATACTGGACTATCTGCTCCACCTCAAACAACAGGGGCTGTCCATGTCGTCAGTAAAGGTTCACTTGGCTGCCATTTCTGCCTTCCATCCAGGTGCAGAGGGTCGGTCTGTCTTTGCCAACCCCATGGTCAGTTGTTTCCTGAAAGGTCTCGACAGGCTATATCTGCACATCTGACAGCCGGTCCCAGCCTGGGCCTCAGTCTGGTCCTCTCCAGACTAATGGGGCCACCTTTTGAATCACTGGCGACATGTTCTCTGCTGTACCTCTCATACAAGGTGGCGTTTCAGGTAGCAATAACATCAGCCAGGAGGGTGTCTGAACTTAGGAGGCTCTGATGTTAAGGCCTTGTGTTCTATAGGGACAAGGTTCAGCTCAGGCCGCATCCGGGTTTCCTTCCCAAGGTTGTCTCCCAGTGTCACGTCAACCAGGACATCTTTCTCCCAGTTTTCTATCCTAAGCCACACTCAAGCAGCAGGAAGCAGAAACTTCACTTGCTGGACGTTTGCTGGATATTGGCATTTTATGTTGAGCGAATGAAACTGTTCCAGAAGTCCATTCAGCTGTTTGTCGCCGTAGCGGACAGAATGAATGGGCTTCCAGTCTTCTCCCAGGGGAACTTGTCATGGATCACGTCCAGGCATCCGGGAGTGCTATGGCCTGGCGAAGGTACCTGCCCCTCTGCTTACAGCACGCTCCACCAGGGCACAGGCCTTGTCAGTGGCGTTCCTGGCACATGTTCCAGCCCAGGAAATATGCAGAGCAGTGACGTGGTCATCAGTACACACTTTCACCTCGCATTATGCAGTTACCCAGCAGGCCAGAGACAATGCAGCCTTTGGTAGATCGGCGCTTCAGTCAGCGAAACTTTGAGCTCCAACCCCGCCTCCAAAACTTAGGCTTGGGATTCACCTAATTGGAATTGACATGAGCAATCACTCGAAGAAGAAAAAATGGTTACTAACCTCCTCGTAACTATTGTTCTTCAAGATGTGTTGCTTATGTTCATTCCAATTCCTACCCCACTGTCGGAGTAGCCGTCAAGAAGGAACTGAGGGGGTGGCGGGGCATGAAGGCACAACCCCAGGGGGCACCCATGCCGACCTGACTGATACTGCTGGGGAAAAATCTTCTGGCGGCCGTGCCCGCAGCGCGCGCACACCTAATTGGAATGGACATGAGCAACACATCTCAAAGAACAGTTACGAGATGGTTAGTAACAGTTTTTTCCCAGTCCTTAAGCTATGTAGCCAGCCAGTGCGTGAGGCTTTGGTGTTCACACAGAACCAGTTGTGGTGTTGAGTGACAGACCTTTACGCTGCTAAGACGTGTTTAATGAAACTGCTGCCGTAGCTCGCAGTGCTGCAGATACTTACGTGCCTGTTCACCTTGGTGCTCACCAGTGATCGCATAGGTATCAGGGAACTGAGAGTCAGGTTACCCTCCCCTCTTGCAGAGTCAGGTCTGTACTGTTCAGTACGTCCTTTCCCCAGAGCAGGGGGCTGAATCCCCTGCATTTCTCATTTAGTTCACTATAAATCAGCACAAGTTTGGAGAGACGCCTCCCCCACAAGTTTGGAGAGGCTGTCCCACCCTCCAAAGCAGCCAGGTTACCCTTCTCCTGACCACCGAGCTCTTGTGCCCACAGGGTAGCTGCATCTCCTAAGCCCGTGCCCCCAGTACAGAGGCGTCCTCTCCACGTTGTAACCCTTGCTCTTTGCTTTGCAGGTCGGGAATATGGTTCCTCCAGGAGGTAGGTTCAGTCTCTCCTCGCCTGGGATGGGGTAACCAGCCGCCTGCAGCTCCCAGCCCTGCCCACGGGGGAGCTGGGAGGGCAGCCAGTCCTGAGACTTGGGGCGGGTAGGCACAGGGAACACACGTCACTCAGGATCCCGTCCCCACATCCTCATAGACCTGGCGTGCCCTGCTGGTCCCACTCGCGCCCTCGCCTAGCTCCTGGCACTCTTCTCCAGTCGCTGCCTCACACGCTGCTGGCCCCGCTCGCACCCCTTTCCTGGCACGCCGCGGGCTCCTCCAGTCGCTGCTGGCCCTGCTCACACCCTTGGCTGTTCACCTGCATGCTGAGGCAGGGGGTGTCCTGGCCCTGCAGCGGGGGAGGGCAGGGCTGGAGCTGTGCTGAGGGCAGGCTCAGGTGCACTCAGCCAGCTGCGTCCATGACCGCTTGGCTGCCCTGTGCAGAGCAGTCGTGCCTGGGCGGGAGAAGCGAGGGGAGCTGAGCCCAGGAGGGAGCTGTCACTCTCTGTGGTGCTGCTTGATTGAGGCAGGCAGCAGTTTCCGAGAGGCCCAGTCCCTGTGTCACCTCTGGGTTCAGCAGGAGGGAGTCAAACAGTGAGGCCCATGTCAGGCTTTTTCATGGATCCGAGAGATTGATGTAGCTCTGCTGCCCCCTATGGGGGGGGGGGAGTGCTGTGTGGCTGCTAGTGAGCAGCTGGGGGCCCTCCTTGCCCCGAATCAGGGCCAGGGCTGCCCCGGCTGCACGTTCCCCTCCTTGCTTTAACCAGCCTGTCTTCTCCCTTTGCAGGCGTTCGCGCTCCCGGTCCAGAAGCCCTCACTACCGCCATTAGAGCGTGGGTCCCAGCGCAGCACTGGTCTCTGCCCCCTGGTGGTGCGATCGGCTCAGCAGGCCGCGCCAGCCCTGCTGTGTAGCAAAGCTGTACATTGCTGTTCTGTTTTTAAGATGCCAGTATCGGATAATAATAAAAAACCCTCTTTAGCCCTTGCACGAGCCTTAAACTGGGCATCTGGGCTGAGGCCTCAACTCGGTCTCCCCTTTGTCTCCAGAGCCTTCCACCTTGCGCTCCCCTCCCCTCTGCCCTGAGGGGCCCCCCCGCGGCAGCTCCCCACCCCAGCTCACCTCTGCTCCGCCTCCTCCCCAAGCACCCCGCCCCCGCTCTAATTCTCCTCCCCTCCCAGGCTTGTGGCCCCAAACAGCTGATTGGCGCCGCAAGCCTGGGAGACGGGAGAAGTGGAGCAGCGACCGCGTGCTTGGGGAGGAACGCTGGGGGAAAAAAAATGGGGGGCACCACTTTTTGGTGCCCTCAAATCTTGGCGCTCTAGGCAACCGCCTAGTTCACCTTAATGGTAGCACTGGCCCTGTTTGTCTCCGCAAGGACCTGCACCCAGCGTAACTGCAGAGCTTTCCTGTGACACGGGGCAGGGGAGGGGTGGAGCTGAGCAGTTTGACTTTGGGAGGGGAGTGGCTCTGCAGTGTAAGGGAAGGGGGGCTAGGGGGCAGTAGCTGTAAGCCGTGTCCATTCCCTTGGAATGGCTGTGGCCTGTCTCTGCAGACAGCAGGAAAGTGGGAGGAATAAGGCTTGGAGGACACAGGGTGGCTTAGGCTGTGGCTTTCCTAAGGAAATGTCAGCTCCCTCCACCCCTGGGCCCTCTCTGCTAGATGGGCTAGTGAGTGCTCTTAGGGGATGCAGGCCCGGAGTGCTGAGAGGGGAGACTCCTTCCGGGGTGTTAGAGGGCTGATTCCTTCTCCCTCCCACTTCCCTGGTCCTTCTCGTGTGAACAGAGAGCAACAATACCCGAAGTCCGAAGGTGCAAACAACTCCATGTTTATTGGGGTGAACTTCCAGCAAGCTTAAATCCAAGTTCCTTTTTCCTAATTTTCATATCCCAACTTCGTGCCTGTTTGCCCCTAATTTAGATAGTAATATTCTCAGCTATACCTTAACCATTCATTTTACTGAAATTTACCTAACAAATCCTCACCTTGTAACATGATTAGCTAATCTCGGGGTGGCCAACCTGAGCCTGAGAAGGAGCCACAATTTACCCATGTACGTTGCCAAAGAGCCCCAGTAATACATCAGCAGCCCCCCCAGCACCTGCCGGCAGCCCCCACCAATCAGCGCCTACTCCCCCTATCCACTGCAATCAGCTGTTTCATGTGCACAGGAGAAGATGGAGGGGAGTGGAGGAGCGAGGGCATGGAAGGGGAAGGGGTGGAGTGGGTGGCAGAGCAGGGGGGTTTGCAGTGAGCACCCCCCAGCACATTGGAAAGTCAGCATCTATCGCTCCACCCCTGGAATCAGTGCCTAGGAAAGGAGCCACATCATAACCTCTGAAGAGCCGCGTGTGGCTCCGGAGCCACAGGTTGGCCACCCCTGAGCTAACCAATTATATCCCACCACCTTAATCAGTTTATACCCAGCAAAATTAATTATACAGCAGACAGAACCAGCCAGACCCCATGCAAATAAACAATAGCAATGTGGGAACTATAATGACAAAACAATACAGAAGTGAGGATTTCACAACACCATCTATAAAGACATACGGGTTTCCTAACCATGTCTATTGATAAGTGAGTTCTTACTAGACAGAAAACTATCCAACTAAATTTCTTTTTACATCTTCTAAGCTCTTCCCTTTCTCTGGAGGTGAGCGATCGGATCCCCTTCCTAACAGCCCCAGCTGGCCTTATTTCAATATGACCGGTTTGAAATGTGTGCGGATGTGACCGGTCGCTTCCCAGCTTACAGCTTCTCCCCCTGCTTAGCCAAAGGCCTTAGCTTAAGAACAGGGCTTCAGACTGTCACAGCGAGAAAAGGCCCTTACACAGGCAGACAGTGATTCTGTCTATACCTCTAGAACTAGCTACATGATAAACATATACCTACATTCTTAAAGTATAGGCCTTTACAGACAGGCCTGAATCTATATCCTAACACAGGGCTGTGAGGTCTCCCTGCACTAGCCTGGGCCTTTTCTCTGGACGGTTCTGCTCCAGTCGGGTATGGACCTGTGGCTACTAAACCTGTACATGGCAGGTGCAAGCTCACCTGCTCTGAGTAGGGTTTAAACTGATGGAAGTGTTAAACCAGAACAACTTATGTGTGTGGACGGGTCAGAATCCAAACCCAGTGCCTGTTCTGGTACCCGCAGCGTGCCAGTACCTAGCTCTTTAAATGCCACTACACCACTGCGAGGAGGCTGGGTAACAAAACAAGAATTGCAATTCATAGAATTGAGGGACTGGAAGGGACTGTGAGAGGTCATCTAATCCAGTCCCCTAAGTATTATCTAGACCAACCCTGACAGGTGTTTGTCTAACCTGTTCTTAAACACCTCCAATGATGGAGATTCCACAACCTGCTTTGGTAATTTATTCCAGTGCTTAACTGCCCTAACAGGAAGCTTCCCTAATGTCCAACCTAAACTGCCCTTGCTTCAATTTAAAGCCATGGCTGCTTCTCCTATCCTCAGAGGTTAACAAGAACAATTTTTCTCCCTCCTCTTTGTAACAACCTTTTGTATATTTGAAATCTGTTATGGCCCCTCTTTCTTCTCCAGCCTAAACAAACCCAATTTTTTTAATCTTCCCACATAGGTCATGTTTTTTAGACCAGTGGCTCCGAACCTTTCTAGACTACTGTATCCCGTTCAGGTGTCTGATTTGTCTTGTGTACCCCCAAGTTACACCTCATTTAAAAACTACTTGCTTACAAAATCAGACACAGAAATACAGAAGTGTCCCAGCACACTATTACTGAAAAATGGCTTCCTTTCTCATTTTTACCATATAATTATAAAATATATCAATTGGAATATAAAGATTGTACATCTCAGTGTAGTATATAGAGAGTATAAAATCACTGGCTGTGTGAAATTTTAGTGTGTGCTGATTTTGCTAGTGCTTTTTACGTAGCCTGTTAAACTAGGCAAAGAGCTAGATGAGTTGCTGTACCCTCTGGAAAACCTCTGAGTACCCCAGGAGTACACGTACCCCTGGTTGAGAACCACCGTTCTAGACCTTTGATCAGTTTGTTGCTCTTCTCTACGCTTTCTCCAGTTTGTCCACATCTTTCCTGAAATGTGGCACCCGGAACTGGACACAATATTTTATCCCAGCTGAGGCCTTATCAACAGCGTAGAGCAGAATTACTTCTCGTGGGTTGCTTACAACAGTCCTGCTAATTGGAGCTGGTTGATATTAGTGAAACCTGGGGGAATGATTTGCATGCTTAGGATATTAAAGATCAATGGTTGTAACCTATTTAGTAAGAGGAATAAAAGGGGCAAAAGGGGAGGGGAGCTTGATGTCAAAAAGGCCATTACCTGTTTGAGACATTGATAACAGAAGAAAGTGCTGGTGAATGCTTATGGATCAATGTCTAACAGATAAAGCACAAGATGGGGTATTAGTTGGTGTCTGAACAGCCCACTATACACTAGGGAACAGGCTGACTGGCTCCTTACACACCTATCTATAAAGTGTAGAGGAAAAACTGATCCTGGGAGACTTCAAGTAGAGTGACACGTGCTGCCTGTATTAAAACATCCTTGTGTTTCGGGTGGGGGGCAGGGCTTGCTGCTTGGCCCCTCTCGCTATTTAACATTTTTATTAATGACCTGAAACAAAACAAGATCACCGAAAAAGTTTGCAGATAATATCAAAATTGGGGGAGTGGTAAATAAAGAGGACAAGTCACTGGTTCAGAGCAAGCTGGATTGCTTGATAAACTGGGTGCAAGGAAACGGCGTGTGTTTTAATACGGCTAAATGTAAATCTAGGAACAAAGAATGCTATACCGACAGGATGGGGGGCTATCCTGGGAAGCAATAACTCTGAAAGTTTTCTTCTTTTGGGGGGGGGGCAGAGGCAATGTTGGATAATCAGCTGAACTGAACTCCCAGACTGATGCTGTGGCCAAAAGAACTAATGTGACTCTGGATGCATAAGTAGGGGACTCTCTAGCAGGAGTAGAGAGGTTCTTTTCCCTCTGTATTTGGCACTGGTACCAATGCTGCCAGAACCCTGGGCCAGTTTGCACGTCTGCAATGCCCAATAAAACTAGGTTAGATCCAGAAAGTGATTAGAGAGGTCTGGGAAACTTGCCGTACATTGAGACTTAAAAGAGCACGATATCTGTATTTTAAAGAGACCATTAAATGGTGGCTGGATCATGATCTAGAAGTATCCACATAGGCAGAAGTTATCAGACACTAGAGGCCTCTCTAATGTCACAGATACAGGCAGACCAAGACCCAATGGCTAGGAGCGGAGTTATCAGACACTAGAGGCCTCTCTAATGTCACAGATACAGGCAGACCAAGACCCAATGGCTAGGAGCGGAAACTGGATAAATTCAGACCAGTGGATTGGAACAGGATATATTTTATTATTATAATCTGATCTCCTAGAACTGGAAAGGACCTTGAAAGGTCATTGAGTCCAGACCCCTGCCTTCACTAGCAGGACCAAGTACTGATTTTGCCCCAGATCCCTAAGTGGCCCCCTCAAGGATTGAACTCACAACCCTGGGTTTAGCAGACCAATGCTCAAACCACTGAGCTATCCCTCCCCCCCTTTAGATAATTAATTTACTAAAGGCTGTAGTGGATTCTACAGCACTTGGAGTCTTTCAGTCAAGATTGGATCTTTCTAAAAGACACACTCGAGCTCAGCCCCGAGTTTGGAATGCAGGAATCGCCGGGTAAGACTCCCTGCCGGTCAGACTAGATCACCATGGTCCCATATGGTTTAAAAACACGAAAATCTATAAACGCTCGCCTGTTTTAGCGGAAACATCCAGTGCATGTGCTTACCAAGCAATCCCAAGAGCCAGCTACAGCTACCAACAGCCCTCCATGCTAGGGTTGTGTTGTGAATAGGGAAGAACATCTATGGCTCACTATGCTGAAGCTGGGAGGACACCATAGACGTGTCCAGCAAACAAGATGCCTGGCTTGTCTCATTTTCACAATTAACTCGAAGCAGAAATATGCCTGGGCAAATGCCAAGCACCAACTCCAGCTGCTCAGTGCTTGGGGGGGGGAAACTTGTTCTAGGGGCCTGATTTTCAATCTAAGTTACCTTAAAGGGACCTGATCTTCAGGGTCCTCGGCAGGTTCTGAAAATCAGGTCTATCGAAGACATCTCCGATTGGATTCCCAAGGAGTGCAAATTGAACCTTTAGTCACAACCGAAAACCTTGGCCAATTAGCTCATTTCCAGGTCAGAGGGGTGAACCCCATGGTAGGTTCCAGAGGAGAGACTGAAATCCCTGCTCCACTGATGCCAATTCACAGAGTGCATTAGCTTGCCAAATTTCATCTCAAACGGCTAGGCTCAACCGCCCCGTCCCACCAGGCCAATAATCCATGCAGCCACGACAACCTGCAGCCTCCCCCTGCAAGCCCGTGGGGTCCTCTTGTCCTTCTGAACTGGCCAAGAGGAACCAGGGAGATCAGATATTAACTACAATCTGAAAGAAATTAGAGCTGGAAAATCCTATTGCATCTAGTGGGCTGCCCCTCCACCCATGCCCAATGGCGCTCTGCAGACTTCTACCAGCTTCCCGGGGAGACCAGTGCACAGCCTGAGACCTTGCTCCTGGCTCAGATTCATCCGAGATTATTGCGTGCTCCGCTTCAGCCTATTACTTTTCAGCCTCACCTCAATCACAGTCCACAAGGGCAGACACGTCTTCTAATGCTGCCTAGGCCAGCACAGTGGCACAGGCCTGTACATCCCAGCTCTGTTCTGCACCCTGCCCCACACTATGTTCTACACGGGGGCTGGCAGTTCAAACCTTACAGCAGCAGAAACAGGGAGGTTTTGGTTTTACAGCCGCAATATCCTTCCCTCCTGTGATATTCATGAATCCCACTTTGGGCTGGGTGTCTGGACAGAAGGGAGGGGAGGGGTGCAGTAGTGACAGACAAGGCGCCTCAGGTTTCTTCCCCAATTTGAATAGGTGCTCAGTTACCCACAGCCAACAACAGGGATGCCAGGTGCTCACTGAGCCTCCCAAACTGGTAACGTTCAGCGAGCAGATTTGGTGATCAGGAGCTATTTGCAGAATGATCATTTTGGCCTCCGTGCTCCAAAGTGGTGGAAACTTTTAGGGGTTCTATTCAGTGGGGCCAAGCGGATTATCCAAGGGAATGGGATATTATGTTTCTATAACTAGAAGATAAAAGAAACAGAGATGAGTTGTGCCAAATGGATGCCGCTCCATGCGCCCCCAGCTCCCAAGCTCATTTCCACTCCAATTCAAGGCCATCTCCAGAGCAGCACAAATGGGTGGAGGGGAAGCATCACTTTCCAGCTATGACGCTGGGGCCTGCGAATTCACCTCCACTCTGAAAGGTGAAGAAAGAACTCTGCAAGCTGTACCCGAGTGTGTTTTTATTAGAAAGCAGGACAGGTGGGCAGGGTGCCTGTGGCAGTCACAGCTCGAAGGTGTAGGAGATGATGTCCGAGCAGCGGAGCAGCGCCTCCCTGTGCACACCTAGCGGGGTCTGCAGGTCGGATACCTGGAAGTTCAAGATGTCAATGTCTGAGGCGTCGAAGGCGGCCGAGACGTTGACTCTCTCGTACATCGTGAAGTGGATGGTGTGGCCAACCATGGCAAACAGGCTGCGCAGGTACCGCTCCCGCAGAGCCACGCGGGCCTGTTGCTCCCGCTCCAGATCTGCCTCGTTCCCACAGCCCATAGTGGAGATGCTGATGGGGCTCAGAGCCTGGTACCGAGGGGAGTTGGGGTCAAAGCCACGGCTTGTGCCATCCGGCCCACGGGGCAGGCGGATCACGCTGACTGGCACCTTCATGGCAGGCTCCTGGAGGCAAAGGCAGCAACACGTGAGCTGGCAGCGCAAGTCCCTGTGCCAGAGCAATACTTTCCACAGACTAGGGATGTAAATAGTGGTTAAAAAAATGTAACTGTGTAACCTACTACAATTTTGTCAGTTACATGGTTAAACATTTAACAGGAGAACTAGCGGTGCGGATTTTACGCAGGGCCTTACTGCCCAGGAGTCCTGGCTGCCGCCCCTGGGACAGCAGCAGAGCTTAACTGTTAACCCAAACCAATAAGACTGATGCTCATCGGTCAACTGGCTAAATACATTTTTACATCACTACCACACACCTGCCTGGGAAGGGCGGGCTAGAGATACCCTCCCCTCCCCCAGAGATACCCCTACCACCAACCCCCCCGCATCTCCCAACTCCCCCCCACAAAAATATACCCCCCACCTGCACCACACCTGGATACACCCAGCCCCTCCCCCAACTCCTCCTGAGATACCCCCCACGAGCAACCCACCCCAAATACACCCATCCCCCAGCTGCCACCCCACCCCCACCCCCACCCAGCTCCCCCCGGAGCTACCCCATCACCGATACACCCAGACCCCCAACTACCGCCCCCTAGTGCCACCCTATAGCAGCCTCCCCTCCCCCCCCAGCGTCACCCCCTGAGATCTCCCCCTCCCCCCCATGACCCCCCCCGAGATCTCCCCCAGCGTCACCCCCCCCGAGATCTCCCCCCTCCCCCCCAGCGTCACCCCCCCCCCCGAGATCTCCCCCCTCCCCCCCAGCGTCACCCCCCCCCGAGATCTCCCCCCTCCCCCCCAGCGTCACCCCCCCCCGAGATCTCCCCCTCCCCCCCAGCGTCACCCCCCCCCCCCCGAGCTCTCCCCGCTCGCAGCGCGGCCGGCCCGAGTCAGACCCGGAGGCTCCGGCCCGGCCTCACCCTGCGGCTCGCGGGCCCCGGGCGGCTTCCGGAGAGCGATGGACTCGGTGCGGCCGCGAGCAGAGCCCGGCCGGGAACAGGAACCGCCCCGCGCCGGGCCGCCCGGCTCCCCCCGCCCCCGGCATGGCCCCGCCCCCAGACACCAGCCCCCCCGCGGCTCCGCCCCGCCCCCCCCACCAGCCCCCCCGCGGCTCCGCCCCGCCCCCAGACACCAGCCCCCCCGCGGCTCCGCCCCGCCCCCCCCACCACGCGGCTCCACCTCGCCCCCCCACACCAGCCCCCCCCTCACGCGGCTCCGCCCCCCCACACCAGCCCCCCCCTCACGCGGCTCCGCCCCCCCACACCAGCCCCCCCCTCACGCGGCTCCGCCCCCCCAGACACCAGCCCCCCCTCACGCGGCTCCGCCCCCCCAGACACCAGCCCCCCCGCGGCTCCGCCCCGCCCCCAGACACCAGCCCCCCACCCCGCCTCTAGTCCGCAGCACCACCTGCCCCCACGTGGCTCCACATCAGCCCCCCACACACACCTCCGCCCCGCCCCCACACCAGCCCCCCCGCGGCTCCCCCAGCCCCCAGCCCTCCGCCTCTACTCCGCAACACCACCTGCCCCCACGTGCCCCCCCCCGCCTACCAGCCCCCCACCCGCCTCTACTCCGCAACACCACCTGCCCCCACGTGCCCCCCCCCGCCTACCAGCCCCCCACCCGCCTCTACTCCGCAACACCACCTGCCCCCACGTGGCTCCACCCCGCCCCCGCACACATCCGCTTCGCAGCCCCACCTGCCCCCTCCCACGCCTCTGCCCGGACACCTGCCCCCCCCCCCCGCGGCTCCGCACTGCCCCCCACACCTCTTCCCACGCCTCCGCTCCGCAGCACCACCTACCCCCCCGTGGCTCCACCCCGACCCCCCCCCGCCATCAGCCCCCCCCACGCCTCTGCCCAGACACCTGCCCTCCCGCGGCTCCGCACTACCCCCACACCTCTGCTCCGCAGACCGACCTGCCCCCCCCCAACTAGGGTTGCCAACTTTCTAATAAAAAGAACGAGGAGTCCTTGTGGCACCTTAGAGACTAACAAATGTATTCGTTAGTCTCCAAGGTGCCACAAGGGCGACTCCTTCTTTTCACTGATACAGACTAACACGGCTACCACTGAAACCTGTCAACTTTCTAATGCAGTGGTCCCCAACGTGGTGCCCGCGGGCGCCATGGCATCCGCCAGGGCATCTACGTGCGCCCACCTACTGACAAGGGAGCGCCCCGCCACCAAGATGCCACCGAGAAGCGGCAACATCAAGAAGCGTTGCCACTGAAGGCGGCAACGCCTCTTGATGACGCTGCTTCTCGGCAGCATTTCGGCAGCTGCTTGTCCGGTGTGGTATCTTGGATAAGATCCAAAGTAATATTGACCTGGAAATGTGGTTGTCCCTTTTGGGATCAGAAGAACATTTTGTTAAGTGAATAGAGTTGAATTCACGAAGGAGCAAAATTCACTGTGGCTGCCTTGCAGAACAATCAGAGGAAATGGGTTATTTCTGCAAGAATGGAAAGGCCACCCAAAATTAAGGTCAGTGGTTCTGCAGAGTGATCTTGCTTTTTCAGAGTGGCTGGCTGTCCCACTAGAATGCCTACAGATTAAGACATGTTAAGGCTAAGTGTGGTGAAGCCCACAGACACGCTGATATTTCAGAGTTTTGAAGCTTTCATCAATATTAATGAATTTCTCCTTCCCTTCCGCACAGGGGTTTGTAAGGATTATTATCCTCCTTCTACAAGTGGGGAACCGGTGCACAAAGAGACCGAGCAATTTGCCCAAAGTCACACTGAGTTTGGGGCAGAGATGGGAACCGAACTCTGAAAGCTTATGCACAAATACCTTTGTTAGTCTCTAAGGTGCCACAAGTACTCCTGTTCTTTTTGCGGATACAGACTAATACGGCTGCTACTCTGAAATCTGACTTCCTGGATCTCTGGCTCGTGCCTTAACTGCAGAACTCTGATGTACAGTGGGGGCGTCACACACCTAAGCATGATAGTCGAATTTTCAAAAGCACTTTGTGTTGGACTGATTCTGCTCCCACTGAAGTCAGTGGAAAACCCTGGATAAGCTGAGAATCCTCAGGCTTAGAGTTTTCTGTGTGCTCTGTGTGAAAACCCTCAAAGCCCAAATAAACCCCTTCCATGTACCTGCAGAAAGACATCTTTACGCATCTCCAACTGCTCTTTTATCTGTGGGGGTCTCAGTCTGGTATTTAAATGTAACATTTAGCCACAGAAAGAGAGGCAGGACAATTACAGCAGGTCAACATCTGCAGAGCTAAGGTTTTCTAAAGTGTCTCGTGATTTGAGACCTCTTAAAAGGGCCCTGACTTTTAAAAGTGCTGAGCACTCACCCTCTGAACATCAGGCCTCTTTAAGGTCTCAGGTTAGGCAACCAAAATCACAAGGCAATTTTGAAAACCTTGGCCTAAGTGACACACCTAAGGTCACACACGCAGGGACTCTAGAACAGAGCTGGGAATGGAAGCTTGATCACTGGAGTCCTAGCCTAGCATTTTAGCCACAAGGGCCGTCCTTTCTTCCTACCAGAATACAAAGTTGTTGATCTACTGAAACCCAGCAGGTGTTTTCTCCCTTTAACTCAATTGATCCCTTAAGCCCTGTCTATCTGACAACTTTCAACTGAGCCTGTAATCAGTCAGCAATACATTCGGCCCTAAAAGCCTGGTGTGTGTCCACACATCACCTGGTTAATACTCACTTAAGCTTTCTCTGTGTATCTCATTGATCAGTGTGTGTTACGTGCCCTCTAGGGGCTGGTCCACCACGGGTCTCCTTCTGCTACAGCTCCTACCTATGGGAGTTCGTCCCTTAGCTCAAACCGTAGTGGGTCATACAGTTACAAGGTCCTGGGTTTGATCCTTGGTGATGACTGTTGTTACATGAATACTCGAGAAGTTTCCCTTCTCCAGAACTGTTCTAACCCTTCTATTGTACTTCTAAAAGGCCTGAGTCTCATCAAGGTATGTCTACACTAGAAACACTCCAGGGCTGGAGCTACAGGCGCCAACTTTCCAGTGTGCTACAGGGTGTTCACTGCTCAACGCCTGGCTCTGTCCCAGGCCTCAGCCCCACTCCACTCCTTCCCCCAAGGCCCCCGCCCCTTCCCCAGAGTCTGCCGTGCCCTTGCTCCTCCTCCTTCCCTCCCCCTGAGCCTTCTGCACACCACAAAACAGCTGATCGCGGCTGGTAGGAGGCACAGGGATGGAGAGTTAGGCGCTGATCCGTGGTGCTGCTGGCGGGTGGGGGGAGCTGACGTGGGGCTGCTGATGTGTTATTGTGGCTCTTTGGCAATGCACATTGGTAAATTCTGGCTCCTTCTCAGGCTCAGGTTGGTCACCCCGGTCTATCTACACAGCAGCTAGGAGGTTGCTCCCTAGCCAGGTGGACAGAGGCCCAGTTTTATTCAAGCTAGTGCGCTAACAGTAGCAGTGTGGCCCCAGTGTGCGGGTGGCCGCCAGAGTACAATCCCACTCACCCTCGGGGAACATACTCAGGTGGGAGTCAACAATCTGCCATGGCCCTGCTGCTATTGGAACCAGGCTAACTCATGTGTACCAGTCTGCCCATGCTGGGAAGCAGCCCTGGTATCTCAGGACAGGCCTGACCCCCGGTGCCCAGCCCTGTCCTGAACTGGAAATTGCCCACTTCCACAGTGTGAACTGGGACTCTCTCCTCCACACCCCGCACTCTGCACTGGCTGGCAGGGGCTTGGGGTCTGAGTCATGGTGCCTGTGTCTGGTGATAGACAAGGAGGTGACTTGGAGGGAAGGTGCAGAGGGCCCATCTGCCCTGGAATGGGGCAGGGACACCACTGGCTCAGGAGGTGAGTGGGCAGGGTCTGGACTCTGCCTGGGACCTTTCTCCTTTGACAGATGGTCAAGCAGCAACACTCCTTCCTCCAGCAGTGGGGCTAGCACTGGTGGGGAGCCCCACAGGACCAGCTGCTTCCCAGGTGTGTCTGCAGTTCAGGTCAAGGGCAGTAGGGGGAGGATCAGGGAGGGAAGGCCCAGCCCCATGTTGCTCCGTGACCTGCTCTCCCAGCCAGGAACCAGCAGGAGGTAACAGACTGTCTGGGAGGGTGCTGTCTTGGGGAGGTCGGGTGGGGGGAATGGGGCCCTCTGTGAGGGAGGGAAACTATTGGGAGGGTGAGTAAGGAGATCTATGGTGCTAGGGGGTCATGGGAGCTGTGCACGGTCAACCCTGGCTTCCCCCAAAGGGCACAGCACAAACGTCTCTGCTTGTTCTCAGGCACCTTTCTGGGACGGGCCTGGGAGCGGGGCCAGCAGCAGACATGGGGCAGAGTGAGTCTGAGCCGCAGGACGAGCAGGAGGTAGGTGCTGTCCAGTTCCTTGCTGGGGCCCCTGGCAGTTTGTCCTCTGCAGCCTGGCAGTCACTGGAGTGAGCGAGTTCCCAGCCTCTCCACCCCATCGTTCCACCCCTGCCACCCATGTTCAGAGAGCTCCCCCTGCTGGTGTTGTCCACTGATTGGACAAGGACCTGAAGAGACCCTCCCCACCAGCACCATTTCCTGGGCGCTGGGACACTTCCCTAGTGCAGGGCACCTTGGCTGGCATCCCAGTCAGAGTTCTCCCCAGGGCCCCCACTTGCCCCAGCAGGATGCCCCTCCCCTCTGACTTGGGAATGTTAAATCCAGCATCCAGGTCACGTTCCAGCTCCACGAATCCCGCAGCTCCCATGGGAACCTTCTTCCCAGATGAGGTACTGGGTTTGGCAGAAGCCTCTCCAGAGCCCAGCGGCCTTCTGGGATGTGTCTGGGTAGGTGTGGCCTGCTGGGGCCTGCCCACGACACAGTGTCCCAGGATTGCTGGAGACTTGCCCTCCCCTTCAGTGTCCTTTCTACTTCTGCACTGTTATGTGCCCCTTGAACAGCTGCCAGCCTCACTCCAGAGGTGGCTGCATTTCAGTGGTGAGCCAGTGGTCCCTGCACACACTGCACACTCAGCAAAGTGTGTTGGGATGAAAGGTGCTATGGTCAGATCCTTATGCCCAGATGTTGGGGGAGCAGCCGTTGGGCTGGGCCCATGGGCTTTGATGGCAGCATCAGCCTGCCTGCTGCACTGAAGCTCTGTCTGCATCTCTCTCCACAATGGGCTCACAGCCCAACCTTAAGCTCTTTGTGGAGGATCAGCTCCAGACCAGCATGGTGAGGAGGGGCGGCTGCGGGGTTATGCCTGGGATGTGGAGCCAGGTGTGGTGTCTCCTGGAGGGATTGTATTCCTGGGGGATATGGAGCAGTGTAGTGGTCTCACCCGTGGGCAGTGGAAGTGCTGGCCCGCTGGCATAGCCCACGGTCCCCGACCCAAGGCAGCACAGCTCCTGGTGGGATGGGAGGCTCTGATACTTGCCCAGGAATGCGCTGGCACCTTTGGGGCTCAGCCATCCCTGGGCAAGTCTTGGCTGGTGAGTGGAGGGGCTGATGGGGTCAGACGCTGTCCTTGGACTGGGGGAGGGGCTGGGAAAGAATTTCCCCCTGGTTTGAGCTGTGGGGAGCCTGCTGGCTTCCAGTTCCTCTAGTGCTGGGTGTGGCTGCCCTGCCCTGCCCCCATTGGTCCCTCCAACAGCAGGGGTGGGGTGTGTGGCAGGCGGGAGGAGTTACTAGCTGAAGGGCAGGCTGGGAGGGGTTCTCCCTACTCGCCCAAGACCTGGCCTGGAGCAGCCACCCAGCTACTGTACAGCCCCGGCACCCTGCAGTGCAGCCCCCCTCCCGGGATGTGGCCCCTGCAGTCGCAGCTGTGCAGGTCCGGTGCTTGGCTTGTGGTGCTGCACTATATGCTGGGACCGGCTGTTACTGATTCACACGGTCTGTGCTGAGCCGTGCCCTTTGCATAGCATCCTGGGGTGACCCCTGCAATGCATCAGATCCCAGGGGTCACATTGTCTCCGCAGGGCAAGCCACCAGCCTCAGCACCTCTAAGTCTGGGCCTCTGGGCTCCAGCGCCCCCTGCTGCGCACAATGAGCTCATGTTCGGGGACGTTTTCCCTGTCAGGGATTACTGCATAAGCCAGTCCCTGCAGTGACCCTGTGCGGCCTTTCCAGAGAGGGGGTAGTTACTAACCATCTGCAATATGGTGTTGGGGACCCTTCGGTTAGCATGAGACAGGCGAGCATGGGACAGTTTGTCTTGGTGGGAGCCAGGGCTGTGCCACCTCCTGATCCTTTGAGCTCCAGCCTCGTGTTCTCCCCTTTGGAGTCTCTGCTCCCAGAAGCACCCTGCAGCCATCTGTTCTCCCACCCTCCCTGGGTCTCCAGCCAGGCTGTTTGCCCATGCCCAGCCTGCGTTGGCTTAACTGGGAACGGCCCAGGCCTTGGGCTCTGTTGTCTCTTTGGGATCCTCCACCACAGGGGCAGGTGCGACGAAATGGGAATTTTTTGTAATATTTTTGAGTCCCGCTTGCCTCCGTTTCCCCTATATTTTGCATGGCTACCCAGTGGGGGGAAAGGATTGTTTGCTCTCAGGGCAGACGGAGAGACGTGGGGCGGGGGGTGTCCTCACTGTCTGAGTGGACTGAAGTGGTCATTAGAAAGGACTGGCTGAGGCTGACCCATATCAATGGAAAACCCAGCACATTGACAACTGGCAACCAGTGCCCCAGCGCCTCTCAGAGGGGAGCTGGGCAGAGACCCTGGCTCGAGACCAAAGGACTGGGTGGTGGGAGCGGGGGGGAAAAGAGCTGTTCTGGGAGAGGCTGGGAGCTCTCACTGCTTGGCCTAAGGAAGGGCATCAGAGACAGCTGGCAGGGCATTGCTCTGGGCTGACGGGACCTGCCTGTGCTTTAACGCTTATGGTGACCTGAGCTCTTCCCACGCTGGCTTCCAGCTGCCTAATAGACCCTCCTGTGTGAGTGTCTCCGGTGCATCAGTCCCTGCGGAGTGGACTCTACCAGGAATCCCCCGTTCCCTCCCCCCGGGTGCTGGGACTCAGGCCTAGAAAACATTCAACCCCTGCATAGCTGGAATGGGGAGGGGTTGGTTTCCATGGAGCTGGGGGAATTTATGCTGGGCTGTGGCTCTGAACTCCAGAGAGTTCAGGCTCAGCCGAAGCTGTAGGCTGTCCCCCAGGTCTCCTGGCCGCCTATCTGTGGGTGCGCACCTTGGGGGCAGGCCTGCCCCTCACCCTGGTGCTGGGGCTGACATTCCTCTCTCTCCTCCGCCCCACCCCTCAAGAGGACGTCAGCCTTCACTTCGTGCTGTGGGGCTGCCTACACGTCTACCAGCGCATGATGGACAAGGCGACGGATGTGTGCCTCTTCCTGACACAGCTCGGCGAGATGGTGGGCCAGCTGGCTGTGCTGACCGGGGAGCCCCTCATCTTCACCATCAAAGCCAACCGTGACTGCCCCTTCCTCAAGATCTCCACGTCGGACTTCTACGAGTTGGTGTCCCCCTTCCCCTCCACATCCTGTGGGCAGGGTCTGCCCACCTCCCACCCCACTTCTATCTAGGGTCAGATTGGGGCCAGTGCTCCCTAGAGGGGAAAGGCACCGTGTCCCATTCCCCATCCCCATAAATCAGCGAGTCCTCTGTCCTGGGCTGGATTGGAGCTGCCTCCCCCTAGAGGGGAAAGGCCCCATGTCCCAGTCCTCCAATCGTGCACCTGTTGCATGGGCCTGGATTCTCCTGCCCTGGGCTGTGATCTGTCCTGGTGCCATGTTTTCTTGGCTGGCTCTGTTCCAGAGGAGGTGGGTGACTCAGGGATGGGGCGGCTGCAGTCAGCAGCGCACTGGCAGCAATGGGGCCACCTGTTCACTGACGAGCTGCCCGCTCTCTCCCCAGGATCGTGCGGGAACAGCCCAGTGTAGTGCTGAGTGTTGGCCATACTGTGGCCGCTCGCATGTCCCCATTCATGCACCAGATGGACTTTGCCATCGATTGGATGGCAGTGGAGGCCAAACGGGCCTTGTACAGGAGAGTGAAGCCTGTGCTGGGGGGGGAGGGGGGTGCTGGGAAATCCTGGCTGGGGAACCCCAGTTTCTCCGCCTAGCCCATGGCACAGCTGGGACCAACAGTCCCTGCTGTGTTTAACCCTTTCTGCGCCAGGGTAACGGGCACCCCTGTTACTCTCAGCCTCGTCTATGCCCTTCCTGCAGCAAAAATGACTCAGGCATCCCAGCTCTCTGGGCGGGCGCTGTCCAGGCCAGCAGCCGTGCTGTTTCCAGAGGGGCCAGGCGAGACCTGACCAGCTGCCTCTGACCCCTCCATGGGGCTCAGGTTTTCACCTGGACTGACCTCACTTCAATCCCTTCCTGGCTGCAGATGTTGGATTGAGAGCAGCCCGGGTGCTCTGGGGATGGGGGCGTCCCAGCCCAGGGCGGGTGCCAGCTGGGGCTGTCAGACTTGCCACTCATTGCATGTGCTCTCCCAGCCCAGGCGGTAGGGGGTGTTCTCCCTGGGGCAGACACCAGCTCAGCATTCAGACTCACCGCTCACTGCATGCACTCTCCCAGCCAATGTGGTAGGGGACGCTCTAGTTCTAGGGCTGGAGGAACCCAGCCCTGGGGAACCTAGGTCCTGCAGGGTAGCTCCATTGGGAGGGGACTTGTAGAAAGAAGGAGTAGAGCTCCATATGAACACACAAGTGACACAAGCAGCACATTGATAGAATTACAGACCCCCTCCCCCAGAAGAGTAACCCTAATCAATGAGCCTACCCAAAGTGACGGGCACATCTGGTAACTGCATGCAAAAAGCCTTTTTCCTTCCTCAGGAAAGTTGGATCCCAGGCATGTTGGTTAATGATGACGCTGGGAGATTGCTTTAGGTGAAAAACTGCTGTAATAATTGATTTTAGCCTGTTAATGTAAAATGTAGACTCTAAGAAGCATGTTATGATTTTCATGTTATATGTAACCAGTTCTGTTTCCATTATCCTGACTCAGTACCTCTTAAATCTTAATCTTTGATAATAAATGTAGGATTATTCCACTATACATATATCTCATTGCTGAGAGGTTATAAACGATCTGATCTTGAGCTGTACCAATCGAGTAGTTTGGATTCTGTTCCCTGGTAATTTCTGTGAGTGTCCTGTGACAGTAGCCCGATGCTACTGGGGGACACTTTCAGAGGGCTTGGGGGCTGCGGTGCAACTACTGTTACCGTGCAAGGCAGAGCAAGGGCTGGCAGAGCCCTGTGGAGATTGGTAGGATGGCTAACAGACCGGTGATGTTATGCTTGACTAGATAGCAGCTCCCTGAGAAAATTTTCCTCTCGCCAGATGGGTAACAAGGTGACTCAGAGCCTGGGCACCCCAAGAAAGCTGCACACATACCCCTGTAACCTGCTTTCCCTCCTCCAGGTGCCTCTTTATCTTAGCCAAACTTCAAATATGTTCAAACCGTGTTCAGATATGTTAAAGACCCTGATCAACTGTTCTCCATGTGCACTGGAAGTAGGAGAAGTAGGACTCAGCTTCATCTGCAGCACGGGAGATTTAGGTTAGATATTAGGAAAAACTTTCTAACTATAAAGATAGATAAACTCTGGAATAGGCCTCAAAGGGAGGTTGTGGAATCCCCATCATTGGAGGTTTTTAAGAACCCATTAGACAAAGAGCTGTCAAGGATGGTCTAAGTACAGTGCCAGACGGGATGATCTTTCGAGGACCCTTCCAGCCCTACATTTCCAGGATTCTCTGAACTGTGGAGTTTAACTGGTGAGCCCCACAGCGAACTGACCCTGCAGCGTTCACCCAGCTCTAGTCCAATATGAATTATTAACAAAATGAGCTGGTCCCTGATATGGAGAAGTCACAAGACCAGTGAGCACAGCGGGACATACCCTATCAGAGATACCCAATGACAGTCGTTCCCTTGTAGTGCAGTGGGGGAAGCTAGGGAATCTAATGGTTCCTCTCGGATAAAGTCTTGCAGTACACAAACAGGGACTTGGCTTAGAAAAGCAGAGATGCCTTCCCTCACATACTATTACAGGCACCTATCCTAAGTTTGTAAGTAAACAGACACGGTTCACTGATAGCCTTCTGACCCAGGAATAGACTAGACAGGAGGGAGGATAACTCACCAGAACACAGTCCATTCCACTTACAACCCAGAATTCATCAGCAACACTGAATTCCCAGAAAAACAAAGATGAGAATATGATTAAGAACCAGACCCTAGATCACTAACTACAGGGATTAGATCTAGCTTTGTTGGTGTCACGGACTCACAGATCGTGCCCACTCGTGGCCCTGTGCGGTCCGTGGGGGGGCACCCCTTTCAGTGAGACAGCCCTTCTCGGGGGTCCACTCTCTCTCGGGGTTAGGCCTCTCCACCTCCTGGAGCCACACCTCTGTCTTAAGAGACAGCCTTAACATGTCGTCTCTCACCGTGGGCCCCCTCAGGGAGTCCACTCGCTCTGGACCCCCCGGCGCCTCCCTCCCCCTGAAGGGGACGATGCAACCCTGTTTTCTAGACCGGAGTGACTCTCAGCCAGCGTAAAACAGGAAGGTTTATTGAGCATTGAACACAACACAGGAAACACTCAGGGCCTCAGGCCTGATCTCCCTCAGCCCAGTACATCCCAGTCTCCTTGCATCCAGGTGGGCTCTGCTTGCCCCTCCTCTCCAGCCCAGAGCCCCCCTCCCCTGCTTCCCAGCTGCATCTGAGATCACCGGTCCCAAGCCCCCCTCTGTCCATTGTCTTCTTTCCAGGTAAACAGGGTTGTCTGGGCCTCCTTTCCTCTCTGCCCTCCTCTGGCTGGAACCGGCTGGTTGGGTCATGGGGTCCTTTCTTCACAGCCCATTGTCCTCCCACTGGCTAGAACCGGCTGTGACTCCTGAGCTGGGTCTCTGGGTCATCAGGTCAGCGGTCCCCCATTTCGTCACAGTGGAGATCCTGGAAGAGTGGTTAGAAACCCCAGAGAGGCACTGAACTAAGGTCTTCTTCCATCTCCGCAGAAAAAGGGTAAGGGAGGAAGCCCGCACATCATGGTTACAGTGGACATGCAGGAAGCCCCAAGTTCTCTGAAAGAAGAAATCAGGCCTCTGAGCAATTGAAACAGATACTTCAAACAGTTTAGTAGGAAATGTGTGCACAGTAAATCCAAAATCTGGGGCTGGGTTATTTACATATGACGTTGTTTGTGAGATACTTGGCCAGCACCTGAAAAAGAAATGTGAAGAGTCATGAGTATTTGTCCAGTGCCCCTTAATACACATAAACAGAGTGGAGAATACTAGGGAATACCAATCTGATAACATGGACCGGGAATAAGCTGCTGGATACGGAATAGAAAGCAAACACCAACACAGGAAACACTACAAGATTAGGGGAACCCATATTACTTAATATAGTCGCTCTTGAATGAGCGGAATGTGTCAATTCAGCAGGGATCTCTATTGATTTCCTTCCAATATTCAACTGTTACAGGAACATTGTCTCCCCATTGAGAGCTATAAGCAATAACATCCCAGACTCCCTCTGCCTTTCGCCCTCCTCTGCTAACTGCTGCCTGGTAATCCCCACAGGCCCTGAACCCGGGGGACAGGAAACTGGAGAACGAGGTGGTGATGGAGACTAGAAACCTGACCATTCAGTGACCTTTTTCTATGAGGTGGGGGATCATAGTAGCTAACTTTGGAGGATGAGTTATATCTGCTGAGCGTCTTTTCTTAAGGGCAGAGCATCCTTATCTCCCAATAACATCAGTGGGAGTTTGAGAACACTCAGCAACTCATAGGATTGGGCAATACAAATACAAAGGCTTTGGGTGGCTAAAGTTAAGCACTAAAATCTGCAGTTAGATGCCTAAATACTCATTATAGCCACCTGCAGCCGTGCTGATTAAATCTCTATCAGCATTGTGGTGTTTAAAATAGATATTTGAAAAACAAGGGGACTGATGTTTATAGGCATATTTGTCCTTTGGTTGACATCAGACAACTTTATGCCAGGTGAGTGAATTTTCCAAACCTGGATACCTAAACTTTGACTCCTAACAATCACATGTAGGTGCATAAATAGGGGTGGGATTAGTGGTAAAGTCACCTTTTTGCTGCCCTATGTTGCAGTGGAGCAGGACAAAGTAGCCATAAAGCTGCCCTAAGAGGCAGCTAGGATTTCCCCAGCATGTGCAAATCCCTAACACACAGAGAACTAGCATATATAGTGTACAGCCAGTGTAGCTGGCTGTATGTCACTAACTCCTAGCTTCCCACCCAAGTATATGGGGTGTGAACTGGAAACAGAAGATGGCACACACAGTGTGCATTGTGCTACAGCAATCTCCAGTGCAGCAATGGCTGTTACAAGACAGCATAATTTAGAACAACCCAGAGTCTAGAGCTCAGGTGTATTTGAGGATCTGGGCTGGTACTTGGCTGCTCCTATAGTAATGACCCCTGAGCAAGCAGTATAATGTGCATGCTTATCACTGAGCTTGTCCAGAGGCTGCACGTCCATCAGAATGACTAGATGTCCTGATGTGTAATAAAAACGCTTTGAGTAACAAAAATCAACCCAGGCTACTTTACAGGGCCTCATCCTTCTCTCACTTACAGCATCTGAGCAGTAGGACAACGGCTAATACTGCCCAGTATTATAGTTGCCTCTCTCTTCTTCCAATTTTGGGTAGCAGGAGTGAGTAGTATAAGGGCCCTACTGTCAATCAAACATTAACCCCACACCTTAACCCAATAAGCCCTGCCCACCGGTCATTGGAAGTCCCACCCCATGGGGGTATTACTTCCGGGGTCAAGGCGGACACATGACCAGAAGCAAGGTGTGTCATGGGACCCCTCTAAGAACTCCTACCACTGCTCTCTACCAATCAGGAGGGGTTTCAGCCACTGGGGACCACCCCGAGAGGAGATTTGACCAATTGGGGGGAATTCTGGGGTGGGGTGACCAGTCCGGAAGTGGTTCGTGTGAGCCTTCTAAGAACTCCTCCCACCACCCTCTACCAATCGCGATGAGTTTCAGCTGCAGAGGATTGCTCCGAAAGGAGATTTGACCAAAATAGGGCAGGTTCTGGGATGGGGTGAACCACCCAGAAGAGGGTCGTGTGACCCCTCTAAGAACTCCTCCCAATGCCCTCTGCCAATCAGAATGCAGCACCATCACCCCATAAGTCCCAGCGCTGGGCAGAGGAGGCCATCTCTTACCAAGAAGACGTGTTTTAGAAATCATGGAAAGGCTGAGAGGAAACATGGACTCCTTTGCCACCTCCGTGAGAACTTTGGACTTTGTTTTAACCCCGAGGACCTTTGGACTTGTGTGGAGAAAACGTTACAGCAGCGACAGTTCTGAAGAGGATGAGGGAGCAGCCGAGGGGATTTCTTTGGCCCAGCCATTGATGGATATGCCAGAAGTCAAACCCGAAGCCCAACCGCTCATGACACACCCCGATGAGCATGGTGGCCTCTCATCGTCCACCACCTTGGAGGAGGAAGGGGATCAGGGCTTGGGGGAGTCACCGGCGGACAAGGTGAATGGAAAAGACATCGCTCAGGTAAATGAATGATTAAGAAGCGACAGTCGATGATGGGGTGTAATGGCGTTAGGAACCTGGGGTTGTGTAAATCTAAAAACAAGCAATGGGAACTTACACTTGTTTCTTGTCTAAAAATCTCTTGACGGCTCGACGACGCCTTTCTAGAGGCCCTGGAGGCCCTGGTCAGTATTGCATCAAGCAGCGAAGATGAACTCTGAGGATGATGGCTATGAGTTTAGGAGGAGGTTTGGCATGGAACTCGCTGAGCCAGTGCCACGTCATGAGCGTAAAAAATTATGCGGACTATTGTACGCGTTGCTGTTTGCGCTGTTCTTAATCACTGTCTTAGGGAAAAGCTTTTTGAAGATTCTGAGGGCTGTGTCATAGATGCACCAGCCCCCCGGCACCATGACCGTGTGACTTGGACTTCAATGGATATAAACTGCAAGCTCCGGGGCCTGTGTGCTGAGCTGTGTTTGGAAAGCTTATTGAACACTATTATTGCCATAGGTTATGCTATGCAATTTCTGTGCCTAACCCAAGAACATTTAATGCAAGGGGTGACCTTGATAAATGCTGTGCAATTCAGTGGAGACCCTGATCATGTTTTAAAGAAAATGCCCAAACTGGAAGATGCCTGCTTACAGAGTTATGTTGACCGTCTGGTCCGCACAAAAAGTGACAGAACCCTGCTTAAGAAAAAGACTTTCTGTAAGAAATCTAATAGGATTAAGTTAGAGAATGGTGAGGGGACAGCCTTAGAAAGCCTGAATCCTCAGAAAAGTATATTTTTTATGATTTTGAATACACGCAGGAGACTGGGTTGCACACTCCCAATTACATTTTTGCTATGTCCCTAAAGCCGGAAAAGTCCTGGGAGTTTAAGGGCGATGAGTGTCTTTCTATGGCTGTTAAGACCTTTATTGGCAAAGAGTTCCAGGACTACATATTCCTAGCGCACAATTCCAAAGGTTACGATGTGTACTTCATCGTTAGACAGTTACTGAAGGAAAAGATGTGCCTAGAATTGATCACTCAGGGAAGTAAACTAATGTATGTGGAAGTTAAGGCCCTGGGCATTCGTTTTATAGACTCTTTAAACTTCTTGCCCATGAAGCTTAGCAAGCTCCCACAGGTGATGGGGTTTGAAGGGTGCAAAGGGTATTTTCCACATTTTTTTAACACTTGAGAAAAATCAAAATTACATGGGGCCTATGCCCGGCGTGGAGCACTATGGTGTAAAAAGCATGATGCCCAGGGAAAAAGCAGAGTTTCTCGACTGGTATCGGGACCACAGGTATGAGATGTTTGACTTGCAGAAAGAGCTCGCGTATTACTGTGAGCAGATGTCAAAATTTTGAGACAGGCTTGTATCCTATACAGAAAAGAGATTATGAAAATGACGGAGAAGGGAGATATAGTAGAGAGAGGACCTAGTAAATTCACTGAGATAAAACTGTGTATAGACAAACGATATCCGCCGATATTACAAACCTAACCCCAGGGAAGAAATTCACTATTATGATTTTACCAGCCTGTACCCTTTCGGAAGCAAAACCCAAGAATACCCTATCAGACACCCCAATATACTTTATGACAAATTTAGACCCCTTGCAAATTATTTTGGAATTGCAAAAGTTAAAATGTACCCCCCCCCACGAGGCTTCTTTTCCCCATTGTTACCTGTCAGAATGGGTAACAAGCTTATGTTCCCGCTATGACAAACCTGTGCTGAAACCGAGCAGCGGGAGACGTGGCACCCTACTGACGAGGAGAGGGCCATCCTGGGGACTTGGTGCACGGTGGAATTGAATGCGGCCATAGCGAAGGGGTACACAGTGGCTAAAATATATGAAATCTGGCATTTTAATGAAAAAGCTGATGAACTGTTTTCAGAGTACATAAAATTACACTTCCACCAGAAACAAGAGGCTTCAGGGTATCCCAGCTGGTGCACAGACAAAGAAAAACAAAATAAGTACATTAACGATTTCTACCAGAAAGAAGGCGTGCATTTACGCCAACACGAGATCAGGTTTAACCCGCTAAACACCAAATCGCTAAACTGTTTTTAAATTCTCTGTGGGGTAAATTCGGCCAAAGAACAAACCTACCCAATAGCAGCATCGTGAGAGACCCTGACGAACTCTTTCAGTACCTGTTTTCCCCCCCACTACGAGGTTTCATCCTGTGAATTTATTGACAATGAAACAGCGTGCGTGTCTTGGAAGCATTCAAAAGACTAGTACTCAGTCTCTGGAAATACCAATGTTTTCATAGCCTGTTTCACCACTGGTTACGCCCGCTTAGAACTATACAACCTGCTAGACAGTTTGCAAGAGCGGTGCCTGTACCATGACACTGACTCGGTGAGATCTGTGAAAAGGGAGGGTGACTGGAATCACCTCTGGGGGATTATTTAGGGGACCTCGCGAGCAAGATCCCGCCAGATCAACACATCACCCAGTTTGTGTTGGCAGGCCCGAAAACATACGGGTATAAGCTGTAGAGAGGAAAGGCCTGTATGAAAGTCAAAGGTTTTACCCTGAACGTAGCAAACTGTGAAAAGATCAACTTTGACAGTCTGAAAGATCTAGTCCTGGACTATTGCACGGGCCTGTGAGAAAACACCTCAAAAAAAGATAGAGGCGCAGCAGCCCTCTATCGTAAGGAACAAAAATCAATGGCAAATAGAGACAAAAACCCTTAATAAAACACAGAAAGTCGTTTACAACAAGAGGATCCTAGGAGAAGGGTTTAAAACCCTGCCCCATGGCTTTTAAAATGGATACAAGGTGGAAACACCCCTTTTCTGCAATTCGTGCGGGGCCTAGCAACTGTGGGAAAAGTTACTTTATAAAAAATGTGTTGGATAATGCCAAACCATCATTGTCTGTTATGCCTGAGAATATTGGATAACATGGCTATCAAAATCATTGCAAGATACACATGTCTGGGCTTGTTGAAACATGCTTTGAGCAAGGCTAGGCATGCCCAAGAATTTAAATTTAGTTTTTACAAAATTCATCACCATCCGGTCGTTTTGCACTAAGTCGTTAGAATACAATTTTTAAATCCGGTGTAAAGATAAACCCTTGCTACAATGATGTAAGAAAAACACACAGTGATAGCCGCAGGTGACAGAGCAGGGGTCTTGTAATTGTCTATTGTGAAACACAATGTCTGTGGCATTTTTGTTTAAAAATTTCATAATGCTTTTAGGAAACAACACGCGGTTTGGGGGGTGCCCGTATGAATCAAAAAACTCTCCACGGTTACGCTCCGCCAGATACAAGGCGAGCCAGTGTTCACCAAGTTGGTTGCGTGGATGCGTGTTGACCACCAAAGCTAGGGGTCTCTGAGATAGCTTGCTGCCAGGGAGCCAATCACAAAGGAACACATCTAAGAAATTCTTTTTCGTGTAATGGGCCATTGATAAGACATGTGAGAGCTGCACGGTGTCCATGTTCACATATAGTCAAACAGAACGTTTCTCCTCTGATTTATCTCTATGACGTTGTCAAAAAACCCATACACGATCATATTGACGGTGACGGTTAAAGCCTTCCCAAAACGTATTTCTGTTCTCAGGTTCCCGGTTTTAATCAGAGAATAGTGATCGGCGCATTCCTGGTCGGGAGACGGGTAAAAGGCAAACAAGGTGTAACCCAGTGTGAACTCCTCACGGTCGATTAACAGAGAATGATCTTTCGTGTGTTTACTAGCCGTCTGTACCACATTCATGTATTCTCTCATGCAGTGTCCTGCCTCAAAGTCTGGTTGCAGAGGCTTGGTTGGTATCTGTTCACCATCTACATACAAGGCCAAAAAATTAATATCATAATGTTGAAAATGAAAGGGATTTTTTGTGTAACTTCTGCTAACCACAAACCACATCATTATCCACAAACCCCAGGACAAGCATTTTGGGTAACTGTCCCAAAAACAGGTTCTCTTGGTTACTGACCCTGCTGCTCGCGGGGCTGCTAAACACTTTCATTCTCACACGGTCCATGGGATATTTAGCATTAGCGGTAAGCAGGGCCTCCGCGTGCCCCAGATGAACACTCGGGGCTACCCGTACTTTCTTCACAAAAAGGGATGCTGACACAATGCCATTAAACAGAAGGCGCCTTTACTGCGTGTCAGTTTAATTTTCACATCCACTCCGTTCAATAAAAGTTTTTCTTGAAAAAAACAGGTCGCTGGGTAGATGACCCAGCACCTCTAACGTCCTGCTCTGGGCTGTCAGCTTTGCACGCCTCACAAACCCTAGATTCCGCCATCCAACTCTGTTTCTTCGCTTGTCTGGCAGTGTCTCTGTAAAACAGGCCAGTGGAAAATTGCGGGGTAAAGGTGTCGTCGCTGTAATTGAGCGCCGATTCTATAAAGGCCCTGTAAGGGTAACAGTTGTTGCTTTGGCTTACAAGGCCGTCTCCCAGCATGACATCCAACTGACTGAAAACAGAGGCCACAGGCTAATTCACCAAGCCCACTTCGGCGTCCATGGCGAGTTCAGTTCCGTCTCCTTTTACAATCTTGCAACATAGCTACAGCAGTGTGTTGTTTCAATCCATATAATCGATGCCATTCCGTGCTATAAAAACATCAATGGGGACAGACTTCATAACAGCCGATAGAGGCGGCACCCCGATGTAGATGCTTTTCTCAATGCTGGTATGGGTAGGGGCTATTTGAAACAAGTCTAGTTCGGATTTGATGCACTCTTCAGACCCGCAGTGAACAAAAGCCATGTTGATTAAAAAAATCTCTCTTTTACCAGGCGGAGAGCGTCTTCTCTTTCGCCCAGGCTTCCTCTTGGACTTTTGCTTATGGCTGGCCCTGCGCATCAAAGCCCTTCTTTTAAAGGGTATTGGGGGACCTGAGCGTTGCAAGTATAATACATTTCTCTTTCTCTTCCTCCTTTTAATGTACATCAGCCCCGATCTCTCCTGTGAAGCTGTATTCGAGCCGGTTTGTGTAAAGTGTAAGCATCCTGGTCTGAAAGCCAAGCTGTTACCTGTCTTCTAGTTCAAGTTTTACTATGCTTTTTGGCCACTTGAAAAAGAGGATTCACCGCGCCAAAGCTCCCAACTTCCCTGGGGGTATAATATATTTTCTTTAACAGAGTCATCTGTGGAGACATGACTGTTCCCAGTACCGTCTTTTACTAACACAAGTATGGAGGGGGACACATTCATAGGGACACATTTAAATAAGTTTTATTAATTGCTTGGTTTAACACAACCTTTTACAGCCGCCTGTAAAAATGGATGCCATGACCCCTACAATGAGGGAGTCTGGTCTGGTTCATTCTTCTATTTTGTCCTTTTCTGGATTTTCCTCTTGAGATCTGTATCTCAGACAGGAACAAAAACAGCTGATGCATGATATATTTACTTCCACAGGGCTACCGACGTGTAAGTTCTCAAAGGCCTCGAGAAAGGCATCGTCGAGCTGTTGAGAGATTTTCAGACAAAAAACAGTGTAAGCACCCCACTGCTTGTTTTTAGATTTATGCAATGCCAGGTCGATTCCTAACCCCATTACACCCCCATGATGTGGTTCTTAATTATTCATTTACCTGAGCGACGTCTTTCCCGTTCACCTTGTCCGCTGGTGACTCCCCCAAGCCATGATCCTCTTCCAACTTTAGGGGGGTGGACAATGAGAGGCCGTCACACTCATTGGGGTGCCTCACGAAGGTTTGGGTTTTGGGGTCGGGTTCCAATGTTTCTACCAACGGTGGAGTCAAAGGGCCCTCCTTGGAACTGTCACTGCTGTAGCACTTTCTCCATACAAGTCCAAAGGTCCTTGGGGCTAAAACAAAGTCTGAAGTTCTCATGGGGGTGGTAGAGGAGTCCATGTTTCCTCTCAGCCTTTCCACAATTTCTAAAACATGTCTTCTTGGTAAGAGATTGCCTCCTCTGCCCGGTACTGGGACTTATGGGGTGATGGTTCTGCACTCTGATTGGCAGAGGGCGTTGGGAGGAGTCCTCAGAGGGGTCACATGACCCTCTTCTGGGCGGTTCACCCCATCCAAGAACCTGGCCTATTTCGGCCAAATCTCCTCTTGGGGCGGTCCTCTGCAGCCAAAACGCATCGCAACTGGTAAAGGGTGGTGGGAGGAGTTCTTAGAGGAGTCACACGAAACACTTCCGGATAGGTCACCCCACCCCAGAATTCCCCCCAGTTGGTCAAATCTCTTGGGGTCGTCCCCAGCGGCTGTAACCCCTCCTGATTGGTAGAGGGCGGTGGCAGGAGTTCTTAGAAGGGTCACACAAACCATTTCCAGACAGGTCACCCTGCCCTGGAACTCCCCTTGATTGTTCAAATCTTCTCTTGGGGCATTCCTATCAGGGTGAAACCCATCCTCATTGGTAGAGGACAGTGGGAGGAGTTCTTAGAGAGGTCACATGAACCATTTCCAGACAGGTCACCCCGCCCTGCAACTCCCCCCAGTTGGTTAAATCTCTTGGGGAGGTCCCCAGTGGCTGTAACCCCTCCTGATTGGTAGAGGGCGGTGGCAGGAGTTCTTAGAAGGGTCACACAAACCATTTCCAGACAGGTCACCCTGCCCCAGAACTCCCCTTGATTGGTCAAATCTTCTCTCGGGGCATTCCTATCAGGGTGAAACCCATCCTCATTGGTAGAGGATAGTGGGAGGAGTTCTTAGAGGGGTCACATGAACCATTTCCAGACAGGCCACCCCGCCCTGGAACTCCCCGCAGTTGGTCAAATCTCCTCTCGGGATGGTCCCCAGTGGCTGAAACCCCTCCTGATTGGTAGAGGGTAGTGGGAGGAGTTCTTAGAGGGGCCACATGACACATGTTGCTTCTGGTTATGTGTCCGCCTTGACCCCAGAAGTAATACCCCATGGGTGTGGGACTTCTGGTGACGGGTGGGCAAGGGGTGGGTTAACATTTGATTGACAGTAGGGCCTTTATACTACTGGAGCGCCTTCTTCTGTTTGTCTCCGTTCCGCTTCATTCCCCAATCACTCGGCCAGAATGGATGTCACTTATGATCTCAGTTGCCACCAGCTGGACAGTGGGACTTGGGTCTTTCTGTAGGACCTGGAGAGCTGAAATTACAGAGGACAACACGTTAGTGAACAGACTGTCAAATCACAGCTAAGTGTGATCACAGAACCTTGAACTACCTGAGCAGAATGATCAAAAAAATGTGAGACTGGGCTCAGTCCTTCTAATTGGATGGAAAATACATAAGAGATGAATATGCCCCACTTTTCATATAGTCACCTCTGCCTGAAATAGCTGGTGACTTATTACCACTGAATATCACACTACAGCAGCTCTCCAATACAAACAAAGCTTTAGGTTCCTCCACTGGGTCCCTTCCGTGCTCTCAACTGGGGGGAGACCCTGACTCTACCAGAAAGTCATCCACTCTGCTGTAAATGGAAGAAGGCCCATTGTTTCAATAGCTTCCACTTTTAAGTTTATTTTCCATCTCTATTCAGGACACACTGCCTGAGCTCAACTAAACCTGGAATTTAACAGAGGCCCCGGTCCAAGCTGGTTTATGCAGGATACAGGGCACCTACTGGAAGAAAAAATGCTGGTGGGAAATTTGAGGTAGCAGAAAGTGACGATAACTTCTTCTCACCTGGGGAGTCCACAGAGAGCCAATAAAGCCCAAAGAGTGGATAGCACTGGCTGTGGAGGGGGCATTGCCAGGACCACCAGGAGATGTACTGACTCATATCACACCTTCTGCAGCTTCCTCCTTTAGGGAAAATTAAAGCGGACTTTCTACTGGGCAAGAGTGAATTTGTCCTTTGCTGTGGGGCTGATGCACTTTGCACCAGTGGTATCGGTTACTGCTGCTTGCCAGCTAAATTCCTTTAGAACTCACTAATGAACAGGACTTCAGCTGTATTTATTACTTACACATCAGCAGATATTCCAGGTCCAGCCATTTCATACGCTGCCTGTCTGTGTGTTCCAGGATGATGCCTAAATACACATTGTAAAATAAATAACAACAATAATAATAAAACCTTCCCTTGTTGAGTGCAAAGTGATACTAGCAGCCCCTAGACAGGTCTTTGGCATCTCCTACTGTGGGCCTAAAGGTGAGCTGTGGGCAAGAGGATGCTAGAGCAGTTTAGAGTCCACACTGAAGAGAATGAGAGAGACATTTTTTAAAAAGAATGTTTCCGTAAAACCCATTTGTTTGAAACAGTCTGTGTTCCTCTTGCCACTGCTGTCAGTTATTGGAGACACACTAAGATAGTGTCTTGGTCTAGTGGTCTGTGCAAAGGACTGGGGCCAGGAATACGTGAGTTCTAAGCAGGGATCTCACAAGGTGACTGATAGGTGAGACGTAGGCCACAATGCCTGCCTGTCTCACATGGGTGTGCTAGGGTGAAGAGGGCACAGGGCCAAAGAGGAGGAACCTAATGCTTCCTTGACAAGGTGGTGTGGCCAGGAACCTGAAACAGCAGGTGCTATGGGGAGGTGGGCTGCATGCCTCCCAATGATGAAGTAGCAGTGAGGAGCACTGAACCACACTGTGGGTAGGTCTGCACTTTGATCTAGGGGTATCACTCCCAGTTCAATGGGACGGGCCCACACTGGCTCTGACAGTGATAGCATGCTAACATTAGAATGTAGCTAAGGCAGCACGAGCAGTGGGAGGAGCTAGCCACCTTGAGAATAGACTTTGGGGTTTGGATGGGATCATACTTGGGGTGGTTAAACTCTCTATTTTTAGCACGCAGGACTAGTGCGGGTACGTCTCATCAAGCTGGGAATTATACACCCAGCTCAAAGTGTAACCATGCCCTACGTGACAATGTCCCTGCCTCTACTACTAAATGACTGCACCGTGCTTTCCCTGCAATGATCCCGAAGCACTTGATAGCAACTAATCCACCACACTGGAGAGGTAGGGATATTAACATCTCCATCTATGGATGGGAAGCTGAGGCACAGAGAGATTAATGGCAGCTCAGCGCTGCACTGTGGGATTGTTTCTGTCTCCCTCAATGGAAATACCAAAAGGGACACTGGGCATCATCTCTCACCAGCTAAGTTGGCTGCAACTGCCCGGATCTCTTCCCAGCTGCTATAGAAGTACGTGATGGTGGTTTGGTACAATTTCTCCAGCAGCTCTGCATTCATTTTGGCCTAGAGGAAATCAGGGACACATGAGCTCTCTCTGGCTAGAAGTGCCCTTTGACTGCCAGCACATGCTTTTACGAACCACAGGTAAATAAGATAGAGAACAGGTGGCTGGGTAGAAGTGGGAACAATGGGAATCTGTGGCAGATTTACATTTCCCATCACCCTCAGTCATATATCCCACTCTTACAGTTATTTACATTGTCCATCACACATCCCCCCACCACCACCTCTACACCACCACTCCAGTCAATAATCTCAGACAGTTCAACAGCTCACTCACAAGGTGTCTGCAAATGTCCACCTGGAGCTCTTCAGGCTTCAGCTCGGCTGTGCCACCAAGGTGCTCATTAATTGCACTTTGGAGTCTCTTCAGTCCCAAAAACGGTAAACAGAGGTGAAACGTAGCTCTGCATTCCTGAAAAAGAGTGTCACACCATTGAATTGTTCCCTACCGAGTGCTATGTTCATTCAAAGGGAACTCATCTGCGTGCCTGCTCATCTATTCCAGGATCAAAAAAAGGGATTCATCTGGATGTAATTGGCAGAAAACATGCAGGAATGACTAATAGACGGGAGAGCTTCAACTGAAACCTGGAGGTAGCATCAATGTCTTTTGGGAACAGATATACCGATGAAAACTGCTACACCAGGCATAGCTGTGGTCTCTCTGTTCTGGGGAGGCAGGGGTCTGGGGTGCAGAGACAGACAGGAACAGAGACCTGTCGGGGTCAGACCCATGACCTCTCCTGGATTCTGGTGAGGCAGCCATGGACCAACCTGGCTGGAACTGACACAGCAGGAAGGCAATGAACTGAGGGGAGAATTTGGGCCTCCACAGCAGGCAGGAATAGCAGAGCTCCCCTGGCATTGGGAGGAAGATTCCTTTTGCTTAGTAAATAAGTCACTGTCGGTCTTACCTTTGAAACCTCAGGGTTCGGGTCTTGCAGGTGCAGCAGAAGTGTGATCCAGCTCTTTTTAACCTGGTCGGCGAAATAGGTCTTCCATTTTCTCTTTGTTAGCCGGGCCAGGATGCCAAATAGGACAAAGGCCATCGAGCGAAGAGCATCATCCTCCTACAGCCAAGAAAGCCCCGCAAGTTAGTAACTAAGAGACAATCACATCATGCACTTCACACAGCCATCTCTTCTACGCTAAAGTAGAGTGATTCCAATTACAGCTAGTCGGAAAAATGGTAATTAACCAATTTTTTGTTCAAATTTGCTGATTCATCAAAATATTTTAGAGACAGTTCAGTTTTGATGAAATTCCTCTGGGAGCCACGTAGGGGTCCTTAGAAACTTGCCTGGTGTCTTTCCAGTGCACCCATCCAGTTCTGTAGCAGCCAATCTAGCAGGCTGAATGGGATCGTGGGCTTCCAGGCCCCCAGCTTCTGGGACCCTGGGAGTCCTGGCTCTCAAATTTGCAACTCCCTGGCACCTCTAGCTCCCAGAGTTTCCTGGGTTCCCAGCACTGGGATAGTCTGAGAGCAGACTGCCCTGGGCCAAGGCTTCCAATAGAGCTAGGTTGAGAATAGTAATTCTGTTTCACAAAGAGTTTTGAACTTTGGGGAGAGGGGTTCCCACAAATAGGAACAAAACCCAAATTTGAAATATCTAAATTCTGTGCAAAACAGAATGATCATTCCAACCCTCTCACATAAAAATGGTATAGAACAGGCCCAACACTCTCTATTGTAACCCCCATTTCATGGTTATCTAGCTACCTAATCTAGTATTCAGACTTTCTTTGAGGTTCTCAGTGGCAATAAAGAAGAATAGAAGGGTGACACTGTGGGAGCAGGGATGTCATCCCCATCCTCCTAATGTTCTCCTCCTCCGTAAAACACCTCTCTTCCCTGGGGCCTAAAATCTCTTCACTCCGACATGAGCAATGCCCAGGGAGTCCACATCACGCATTGTAAATGGAGTCTAATCAAGATCGGTTGAACTGGGGTTGGAGAGATCTGTTCACATACATCATCAAAGTAAGTCCGGATCTGTTGGGTGAGGTCTTTGAAGGAAGAACCTATGTCCTTCTCTTTCAGCTCCTTCAGGACTTTGGCCAGTGCTTTCATGCTCTCGCCAATGACTTCCGAACTGAAAATGTCATGTAAGGCCCCGATCAGTATGTCCAGAAGAAACTTCTTGTACTTTTTCACCTGTACAAACATATGACATTAAAGAACACTTATCACTGATCACACTTCTAATAAGTTTTCTTTAGCAGTTATGAAGCTGTGGGAATTTCATCAACCCCGTCTCCCCCACAGAGACCTATAGCTATATTTCAGACCAGGTGCTAGCTACAATGAGCCCAACTTGGTGCCATAATACACCTGTGTAATCCTATTATTAGATTCCTAGTTACTTAGATTCCAAGGCCAAAAGGGACCATTGTGATTATCCGGTCTGACGTCCTGCATAACATACAACTTCCTCGAAATAGTCTCTGTTTGAACTAGAGTGTATCTTTTAGAAAAACATCCAATCTTGATTTTAAAATTGCTAGTGACAGAGAATCCACCACCACCTTTGGTAAATTGTTCCAATGGTTAATTAAAATCACCATTAAAAATGTATGCCTTATTTCCAGTCTGAATTAGCTTAGCTTCATTTTTCCCCATTGAATCTTGTTATACCTTTGTTTGCTAATGTGAAGAACCCATTATCAAAATTTATTCCCCATGTGAATAGTTATAGACTGTCCTCAAGTCACTCCTTAACCTTCTCTTTGTAAAGCTAAATCGATTGAGCTCCTTGAGTCTATCACTACAGGGATATTTTCCAATCCTTTGATAATTCTTGCGACTCTTCTCTGAATCCTCTCTAATTTATCAGCATCCTTCTTGAATTGTGGATACATGATCTGGATACAGTATTCCAGCAGTGCTCACATGAGTGCCATATTCAGAGGGAAAATAACTTCTTTACTCTTCTTCAAGATTCCTCTGTTTATACCTCCAAGGATCATTTCAGCCCTTTTGGCCACAACTTCATATTGGGAGCTTATGTTCAACTGATTATCTACCATGACTCAAGTTTTTTTCAGCATCATTGCTTCCTGGGATAGAGTCTCTCATCCTGTAAGTATGGCCTGCATTTTTTGTTCCCAGATGTATACATTTACATATGGTCATATTAAAGTGCACATGGTTGACTTATGCCCAGCTTACCAAAGGATCCAGCTTGCTCTATATTTACTGCAAAGAGGTTACTAGGGTATGTGAGAGAGCAGAATTTGGCCTAGTGCATTTTGTGCAGCCTCTGGAAACTCTGAACAACTCTCTCTCTTGGTTTCTCTAGTTATGCTGCATTCTATTCAGTAATCTCTCTTACCTTCTCAGGTGCCCCATAGACTAAATTTCCCAGGCCTCTCACAGCCATCTGGCGGACAATGCTGTTCCTATCCTGGGACCTTTCTTCCAAGATGCTCAAGACAGACTTAAGGAACTTCTTCTCCCTGAGCATGGGGTCAGTCATTAGCTGAAATAAAATCAACATGTCCATTAGCCCCAATATGATCATTAAGATTGGCAATATAATTTGAGCAGACATGGAATACACTAAAAACAACAAGGAGTCCTCCTACAGCCACAGTCTTGTGGATACAGACTAATATGGTTCTCCCTCTGATACTTGGCACATAAGACACTGTAACTTTATTATTCCACACAAATGAGAAATGTCTTAAAACATGGAGCTTTCTTTTTGGGCACTATAATAGGGATCCACTCACCTCTTGAGAGCCTCTTAGTGGCTGGGTCTGGTACCACAGTCCTTTTCTCACCCCTGCCAGCCGACCTCAGTGAGTATTCTGTGGCTCAGGCCTCTGGCTGTGTCCCAAACTCCAAATGAACCCCTTCTGGGGTAGTCAAGAACAATCCCATTGCCCTCACTAGGGTCTCCAGCCCCAAGTCTGGGTTCTTGAAATTCTGCCCTTTGTTCAAGCTCTCCATAAGCATTGTCCCCTCCGTGGGGCTTATGCCACTGTAGATGGTAGGGGAACCAGGGCCTGCCCATAACTCTGGGTTCCAAACCATGGACCCTGGAAACAGTAGCTAGGCACTGCTTGATTTCAGTTCATTTTTGCTTCTTCCTACCGGCCACTTTTAGCTTCACCCTCACCTCCGGGTTAAAGTTCTTAGGGACTCTCTTCCTGCAAAGCCAGCTTAAGCAAATGCTGCCAGAATCAAACTCTGGCTATCCCCTGAATTTCTGTGGCCAGAGAGCAGCCCCCTTTCTTGCCCCTCCAGGTCCTGCCAGGAACTGACCTGCTAAGGCCCTGCAGCTCCTTTCAGCTGAGCCTGATGGGCTCTGATTGGCTGCTTTCGTGAGTCCTCTCTAGTCAGACCCAGATTTGTGGCTGTTTTCCTGGGGCAGGGTGTAGTAGGACCACGGGGCCTCTTGTAAGGAGCCTCAAAGCCCAGGTACAGCCCATCACAGGCACAGATCGATTGTTTTTCTTAGAACCAGATGAGCCCCTAAGATAGTTGCTTAGCATAAGTGGGAAATATGATGCAGATGTTAGAGGAAGGCTGTGGAAAGGGTGGATGGTCCAGCTGTTATCACACTAGCCCAGGATTTAGGAGACCCAGGTTCAATTTCCTGCTCTCTCAAAGACCTTGGGCAAGTCACTTAGCCCTTCTGTGCATCAGCTCCCTGCCTGTAAAATAGGAATCATTGTGCTTCCCTACCACCCAGGAGTGTCGTAGGGATACAGACATTAAAGAGTTTTGAGGTACTCAGATACTACAGTAATGAGAACCTAAGATAGATGTGAATGTATTTGTATGGTGCTTGTTTTATAGTATTAGGACACTAGGTTCATTCAGAAGTTCTGCTGAGCTAAACCAAAATCAGGAGCTGTTGGTTAGTATCAGCACTAGGACTTGGCAGAAGAGGTCCAGGAATTCAAACTCTGTCTGTATCTCTCTCAGCCAGCACCAGTGGTTGTATAGCTAGCATAGGCAATGACAGCAATAAAAATATCAGAGAGAGAATGACTCAGAAAGGTGTAATGAAATTCCTTGTGAGGTTTCCATATAAAGGAGGACCCATTCTACTATCTAAAATGACAATTACTCCTATGAACTGAACTGTACAACTCCCAAAAGAAAGGCAAACATGAGACAACAGTCTATGGTGAAACTGCTCTTCAGAGCCCTGTGTCTTACCTGGGCAAGGAAAGCTGAGCTGGTGACTCGGAGGTTTTCTGTTGGGGAATTCACCCAGGGGAGGAGGCTCTGTAAGATCTCAGGTGTTATTAGTTCAGCTCTTAGCAGAACACTGGAAGACAAAATAAACCGCTTATGGGGTAGATGGCACACTTCAAAAACTCCACTGCTCTGAGCATACAGCTCTGATATCTATGAATGGGAGCTGTGTGTTTCCACCCAGGGCACCCCCCACAAAGCTATAAATTGGAGGTTCCCTCTTAGTCACTCTATTTGCTACTGATTCCCAAGGATAAAATCATGTCTCCTAGATCTCTTACCTCACCAGCAGACACACTCCCTCATGGTGAGTCTTGGGGTTTTCAAGCAGACTCTGTGTTCTCTGCTCCCTGAGCGCTCTCCCCAGTCTCTCATTCCCAGCTTTGAAAAGCACAGCCTCTAATGCTTGGATAGAAAGCCTGGGGAAAGAGAGGCACAGAACTGCAGCAATCAGTAGGAAGGTGCAGCCTGAACAGAGCGAGGAAGCCCCGGTTACTTGTCAGGTCTGCTGTTCATCGACAGTTCATCCCTTGGCAATATCCTGGACACCAGTGTTCCTGGAAGGACTTGATGCCGGGAGGTAAGTTTCAGTCTCATACATCTCATATGACTAGTTTTGCTAGGGACAAAATTTTGCAGTCATTTTTCCCTTTCTGCAAGGAGTATGGGCACTAGCAGAGTACAATGGTATGGAAAAGATACATGATCAGGACCCAAACACTGGGGACATCGAGTGTGGTGATCACTAATGGACATTTATGATATGACAGAGAGCTGAGGGTTTGCACTTGAATCAGCACTCTGGTCACTATTAGTACTAATTTGGTTCCTCACAGAAGGCCTAATTGGACAGAGGTGTCCCTGATTACGAGGTCAGATTGGGGCTGGTGAGTCAAGGAACCAATCATTCCATTAACAGGGAAATTGTATAAAAGGACATGGGCAGGAGCTCTTTGAGGGGAACAGACAGAGAAAGAAACTTGGGTGACCAGATGTCCCGATATTTGGGGCTTTATCTTATACGGGTACCTGTTACCCCCCACCCCCTGTCCTGATTTTTCACACTTGCTGTCTGGTCACGCTAGGAGAAACAGAAAGACAAAAAGTTAGGAGAGCCTGACAAAGTGAGGTCTCTGACTGGAAACACCTTAGCCCCCACTTTTGGAGAAGAGTTTAGAAAGTTGAGATACAATATAAAGGTGCCATGTATTGGTAGGGGGATTAAATAGACTATATGTTGGGGCTTACAAGCAAGAAAGTCTCAACGCAGTCTGTGTTTGTGGAAGATGTGGGGGTGCAACACCCCTCTCTGTCACAGCTGGGGGCTCATCAGGGATTTCCCTGTTATCTATGCAAATGGAGAGCCTGTTGGAGAAGCCGGTGTAGAGGTTTTGGCAGTCCGGGTGATGGAGGGAACACTGAAATGGATGGTGAAGCAGCAAAGAGAAGTGTAGAACAGGGGTTCTCAACCTTTCTGTTGATGAGCCTCCCCCGACCCTCAACATGCTACAAATACTCCATGGCCCAGTTCCAGGCCTCTGCCCTGCCAGGCATCAGAGTTTGGGGCTCCTGGCTCTGGTTTTTAACCTCATGGGGTGCAGAGGCTCGGGGCTTTAGTGCAGGTGCTGGGCCTCAGGGCTCCAGCGTGGCTGGGCTCAGAGCTTCAGCTTTCTGCCCTAAGCCCCAGCTAGTCTAATGCCAGCCCTGCTTAGCGGACTCCCTAAAACCGGCCTGGTTGAGAACTGCTGGTGTAGAAGACCCTACAGACCTTCCAACAATCCCCCCATGCAGAAAAACAGCCTTTGCTTGCCTGGTAGGTTTAACAGCAAAAGAGCCTTCAGGAATTTATACGGGAGCAAGCCCAGGTCTGGCAACAACTCCTCCAAAGTTTGGCTAGTGCTGTGACGGGAAATGGAAACCAGGCACAGGAGATCAGACTCTGTAAAATGGGACCTGCGAACAACCCTGATGTGTTTTTGGTTACTCTTAAAGGAGCAGCAGTGAGACCTCATAGGGACAGAACAATGCGGGGCCTTCAACTGACACCCTATTTAACCGGGGAAGCACATATATGGGTCTTAGTGATTAGCAGGCAAGAGATTATGACATGATTAAGGCAGCCATGCTGGACTAGGTGGGGCCTGTTCACAGAAAAGTACTGCCAGAAATGGAGAGTTGAAAGATGGATTGAGGGATTATGCCTCTGTGCATTTGGACAGAAATTAAAAGATTGGGCCACTCATTGGAAAGGCCAGATACTCAAACTGTGGGGGAGATCATGGACTGCATGATTCTGGAAGTTTCTTCAGAGTCTCCCTGAGCATACCCGAGCATGGGTTACGTGGCGCCAGCCAGTTAATCTGGACCCCACAGTTAAAGTTACAGAGGAATTTGCAGAGGCGGCCATTCCCAGAGTGAGTCAGTGGTTTAAGGGACTAGATTTGAGAAGGACCAGAGTGCCTCCAGCTGGGAAGGGCAGCAAGAAGAAGAGGGAGGCGCCTCAAGGAACTGTAGTGGGAGCTTGTCCTACAGTGTGCTACCGACATAGACGTGAAGGACATCTAAAAAGAGACTGTCCTAAAATGGACTGTGGGTTTGCACAGTTTTGTGGCTGGGATAAGACTCCCAGGCAGGGAAGAAAAAAGAAAGTACCTACCATATCGGTATGGGTAGGGAGGAGCCATCAAAGGGACTAATGGACACAGCTTCATCCTGTTTGTTAATCGGGCAGGAGTTAGTGAAACCCCACTGGATACTTCCCAGAGGTAGGATCAAAACTGAATATGTACATGGGGACAATAAATTCTGCCCAATGGCAGAGGTGACTCTGGAAATCAAGGGGAAGTTTAGGCAGAAACATGTAGGGGTAGTGGATGGATTGCCCCACTGCCTTCTACTGGGCATGGACTGGCATCCCTTTCTAACAGGGACACCAAGGCATGTATGGAGGCTCAGGAGGGTGGAAACAAAACCTGAAGGGCCAGGTAAAGAGGAAATATATGTAAAAGGGCTGGAGGAACCTAGACACGAAAGTACAAGCCACAGAGAAGGTGAGGATGCAGAAGTCCCCTGAGAGACAAGAGGGAGGAGAAAGAAAACAAAGGTCAAGAGTAAAGGTGACTTAAGATCACCCATTGGGGTCAAACAGTCATCAGAGCCCTTACCACCAGGATCTCAGGAGTGGGCATCTCGAGAACACTTTGGAGGGACTCAGCGCAGTCTGTGTTCATGGAAGAGGCCGGGGCACAGCATACCACCCCTCACATATAGGTACCTAAAATGGGCCTGCACATGGCCCAACAGCATGAGCAGAATATACACTTGTGTCCGCAGTGCCAGCAATCACATAGCTAGGTACCCATCCATGGGAACAAATTCAAGTTTTGTGGACAAAGCTTAGGCACCCATGTTTGAAAACCTGACTCACTGTGGCCACTACATAAGACCAGCCTTACTGGGTCAGTCCAATGGTCCATCTAGTCCAGTATACTGTCTTCCAACAGTGGTCAATGCCAGCTTCTTCGGAAGGAATGAACAGAACAGGGCAATCATGAAGTGATCCAATCCCTGTTGTCCAGTCTCAGTTTCTGGCGGTCAGGCCTAGGGACACCCAGAGCTTGGGGTTGTATCCCTGACCATCTTGCCTAATAGCCATTGATGGACCTGTCCTCCATGAACTTATCTAATTCTTTTTTAACCCAGTTATACTTTTGGCCTTCACAACATCCCTTGGCAATGAGTTCCACAGGTTGACCGTGTGTTGTGTGAAGTAGTACTTATGTTTATTTTATAGCCACTGCCCATCCGTGAACAGAGTTTAGATCCTGGTTTCCTAGGAAAATTCACAGACATTATAAAACCCTGAAGTCTGTAATTTGAGCACCTTGTTGGCACAGAATAAAGAAACACAACAATAATAGAAACTAATAATGTTGTGAGATTGGTGGGAAATGTACATTAATGGGCTATCAGAGTTGAAGTCAACTGATGACTCAGGAATCTCTTAGTGTTAACTGGCGAGGGGCACAGAGTGGGTGCCGAGTGGTCTGGTATGTACATTCTAATTCACTAAAAGATTGCCATATGAGTCTCAAATAAAAGCCCATGTCACCAATATCATTGTGAAACACATGTACAGATGCGGTGTAAAGAGTCATGTATATGCATTGAAAATTACATTCTTATGATCTGCGTCTAGGGACTAGTCACCAGGAAAGGTGAAAAAATGGTTTTCTTTCAGGCAAGAAATGTTTATCCATCTGTTTCTTTATCTGTAAATTAAGCATGTAGGGTTCACATGCAGTTCAGAAGGACTGTGAGAACTTCAAAGAAAGAAAAGTAACAGGAAGTAGACAGGGGGTGGGGACCCAATTTTGGGGTACACATCAAAAGTGTGCTCTAGTATATTTGGGGGACAAAGAAGACACCCTGGCATCTTTCACTTAGGAAGTAGATGGACAGTGATATGGACAGCGGGGTTGCTATCAGGTGTGGTTGAGAACTTTGGGTGAGAAACATCTTTAGACAGGAGGTTAAGCTGTTGGTTAAGTTTAGTCTCTAAGAGCATGTTATGATTTCATTTTACATGTAACCATTTTTTGCTCGCATTCTTACTCACTATCACTGGAATCTCTGTTCTTTGATCATCTCTGTTCTTGTTTGCACTATAAATATATCTAAGTGCTGTGTGTTTTGCCCTATAGTATAAGTACTAAAGTAGAGAGTCTAAAGTATAAGTAATAAAGTGGTGTGTACTGTTCCATTGGGAACAGCAGGCCTGGTAATTCTGTGGGTGTTCAGTGGATAAAGGTCTGGACACTATATGGAACGGTCAGAAGACTCGGGGGTTGGTGTGTGCCTATCACTAACCTGTACAATGAGTCTGAGGAGGCCTGGATGGCAGTGTTTGTTTTGCCAGAGCCTGGTCGTTTCAGGGAACTGACCCACATCAGGCACAGACCAGACTTCCTCACTCTAAGGGCAGGCAATGGTAAGATGCCTCGTAACCCTGGGAACTCCTGGGGAGCGTCACACAACTCTATTGGAGTTCTCTTTGTTTCTCTCCCTTCCTTCTAATTACCGGCAAGGGTCGCCCTCAGTATGTTGTAGGTCTTCTCGGAATAGCATCCCGCTGCTTGTCCTGGGCAAAGGCATCTCTTGTCCTAGGGTTCGGCTGACCTGCTGCAGGAGAACAGGAAACAACTCTGGGAGCAGCTCCTGCACAGTTTTGCTCGACACCAGTGCTGACACCACCTCAGAGATGGCACATGTTGCCTGAAAGGAGAGAATGGTAAAAACTGAGAGCTCTTCCCAACACCATCACACCCTCTCTCCCCTTCTGAGATCTGCTGTACGAAATTCTCACTTCCGCCAGTAACTTGAATGACTGCGAGCAACTCGCTTAACTCGTGGCTCAGTTTCCCACATCTGTACAAATGTGGATGACCTACCAAGGCATGTTGTGGGTCCTAAGGAATATTTGCAAAGCACTGTGAGAAACCTGGTTCAAAGACTTGCTAATTGCCAGATGTTATTAGGTAAATCAGCCACGTACTCTAAAACTGCCGTATTTGTTCCACAGACAGCAGAGCTGGACTCAGGGAAACAGTACATCAGAGGAGAAGTACCCACACAGCAATATTATACCACACTTCTAGCTTTCATAGAATCATAGAATATCAGAGTTGGAAGGGACCTCAAGAGGTCATCTAGTCCAACCCCCTGCTCAAAGCAGGACCAATTCCCAGCTTTGCATCAGCAGGATTGTCACAGGGCAGAGGAAAGCCTGAAAGACATGTCTGTCTTTACTTACTGAGAGAGGTTCAGCAGCTGCCCAATCCCTGTCGATTTCAGTCTCTGAGGTGATGCGGCCTTCTTGTCTTGTTGGAGTCTTTATCCTGTCTATCAGGATCTTTAGGACTTGAGTGGCAAGCAAGGGGTCTCCCCCCAGAGATCTCCACAGCTCAGTGATGTCACTGCAATTTAACAGAAGTTACATGTGACCCCTGGACACTTTTGTGGCTCAGACTGAATACGTCATATTTAAGTAAAGACCAAATTTTCTCCTTGCCTATGATGAGAAGTTATGAGTACTGTCCTCCTTTAACGCTCCTCGTGTTTAAATATTGAGTTTCCAGTTACAGAACTAGGTTAAGTGACCTAGTCTAACTGCAGCCTCACCATTAATACTAGACTTCAGAAGGACAGGACACAGAGCGCCAACCTCAGTTCCTGCTTTCCCACTTTCCAGTAAATATGGAATCATGAACATGTGGCTACAAAGATCTAGGGTTTGGAAGGCAAGTTGATGAAGGAAAAGCCATATTCCTACTAACTGGTGTGATATAGCACAGCCAGAGGACAGCAGGAGAGTGATAGATGGGAGATATGTAAACCCCAGGATGATGAGAGCCTTAGTCCCTGTAGAGGGAAGAGAGGCTGCTACAGATTAATTAGAGCACCTGAAACCAATTAAGCCAATTAGAGCACCTAAAGCCAGTCACCTGATAACCCCCCCCCCCCCCTGCTTCAATCAGACAGTTGGAGGAGTTGAAGCAGAGTGGTTTGGTGTTGAAACAGAGAGCAGTTTGGAGGAAGCAGTTTGGAGAAGTGCTGTGGCGGGCCAGAAGACCAAGACCCTAGGTAAAGGGAAACCCAGCTCGTGCAGAGCAGAGGGACTCTAGAGACACAAGGGGTTGGGAGAAACTTGGCCCAAGCGGAGAGAGGGCAGGAAGCCCCACAAGCTGAAGGGCCGGAGAGGGAAGTAGCCCAGGGGAAGGAATGGCTAGTTCAAGTGGTTCACTGCTATCCCTAGAGCCCCTGGGCTGGGACCTGGAGTAGAGGGTGGGTCCAGGTCCCTCCCTCTCCACTCCCCTTTTCTGGGACACTAATGGGACAGTTGATACCCCAGTTCAGGGGTGAGAAACAGTGCCCTGCACCCCCACAAGAGGAGAAAGTGCGGGACGCAACATAATAGTGACGGCAATTTGCCACACTGGACATACAACTATGAGACCAAATATTCGTGGCCATCCTATGTCCCCTTCACAAAGGGTGTCCCTACCCTCTGTTTGCAAGAAGCTGGGACTGGGCAACAGGGGACGGATCACTTGACAATTACCTGTTCTGTTCATTCCCTCTGGGGCAATGGCACTGGCCACTGTCGGAAGACAGGATACTGGGCTAGATGGACCTTTGGTGTGATCCAGTATGGCCGTTCTTATGGTCTTAGATTCCAGCACTGATAACTGATAACTCAGTTAGGGATCTTTAAATGAAATGATGGATCTGCTTCCAGTCCAGTTTTAAATACCCAGGACAGCAACTCGATTCTAGCAGCCACACCCTGACTGATACCAAGCAGAGGTCTGATGATAATATTGGCTCTATTCTTTGTAATCAGCCAGGGATTTGGACTTGAAGCTGTCATGCTACCAGGAAACCAACAGCCACTGCTAATTTCCAGAGTGAGGTCAATTCAGGTGTCTAGAGAGGTAGATGTTTCCAACAATACACTCCAGTTATACCAGTAAAGATAGGTCTTTAGGATATCAAAGCAGCTATTAATTAATGGAAACAGAATGACACTTAGTTTCTCTCCGCACCCCACCTTAACATGTTCTTGGACCTTCCTGTAGAAAGACCCAGGCTATTAACCTTTAGGAATTATCCCAAACTGTCTGCTGCTTAAAGAAAGCCCTACATCTCCCAGTAAAGCGGTGGGATCCATGTTTCACCAAGATGAATGCAATAGGTAGCGGTATATACCTGTCCATCGGCAGAGGTTGGCCGAGGAGGCTGGAGATCACTGTCTCTAGGTCACGGTGAGCTAAAATGGACACCGCCTCCACCAGGAACTGCCTCAAGCTGCTCTCCTGGATAGCAGGCATGTGGCTATATATTATAACCAGGATATCTGGCACCTGGAAGGAACAAAACCAGAAAGAATTGTCCCTTTTTCTTTCTCTTCATTCATTCTACAGAATCAAACCCTTTATTTAGCCATTTAGCCAGTTGCTGCTTTTTTAGAAATTCTTCACTTCAAGAAACAAATGTTCAAATATGTCTGCGTAACTTTAACCCACAAAAATTGCCCACACTTGGCTGTAAAAACGAACACTGACACACACATATATATACCAGGTAATTTAATGTGGTGGTGCCCAGCTATGCATTAAATAAACCAGTTCGCATGCACAAAAGCAGGCTTTGCTTGCCCACATTTTGCAGGTGTGATTTAAGCAGCCAAATCTGACCATTTGCCTCAAAGAATGCGGAGTTCATAAACAACCACAAGCACAAAATATGCAAGTGCTTTAAACACAGTGTGCAAATGCCTGGGACTATGAACAGGTGATGACCTCTCATAGTCACTCCTGGCCCTTCACATCTTCAAAACACTGGGCAAACATGGCAGTTCTGCTGCGAGGGTTCCCTGTCCTGAGACCTTTCACCAGCCTTGTTAGAAGATTTGTGGAGTGCTCCTTTCATCTAGCCCTAACGCACTGGGCTCCAGAATAAGGCATATAAATAGTGGATCCCAAAGACACTATCGTTTTCTCCCTCCCTCCCCCCTTCTATTCTTAAAGGGTACGTCTACACAGCAAAAAAATCCCACAGCAGTGTAAAAGTGTAGCTGTTCCTGCTCGGGCTGGAGCCCAGGCTCTGAAACCTGGCAAGAGGGTGGGTCTAGAGCCCAGGCTCCAGACTGACTGGGAATGACCACAGTGCTATTTTTATCCAGGTAGCCCTTAGCCATAGGCCTCCTAAGAACTGGATGCCTCCAAGTGTCAGTCATTCTGTCTTGTTGTATTTTCCCCAGAGTCTGTTTTTCAAGCCTTTCTTGGCTGAATACTGTGGCAACAAGCTAGACAAATAAATAACCAACCATCTTCCTTTTCCCTTGGATTATCTCTGTCTACTGCGATTGATTCTGCCATTTCCTATCTTAGGGTAGGAACAGGGATGGAATGGACTCTATGTCCGAGGGGGAGAAACAGCAAGATTTTTGTTCATTACACATAAGGGCAAAGATCTAAAAGCTAGAGTTTAGGCAGAAAACCTCTCCAGTTTCCCGTTTTACCTTGTCCAGCATGGCATCTCCACACTCCTTCAGGATGATTTTCATCCACAGTCCAGCTGCCGTGGCACAGGTGGGGCTGGCAGACAGCATACCACCCAATGTGGCCTTAATAAAGTCTGTGGCCTGTTCTGAGGGAAAGTACTCACTCACAACCTGGGAACAAATCAAAAACAGGAGAGACTGCAATGAGGTCTGGCTTTTTAAAAATGGAGGCCTAATCTCTCTATGAAAAGATATATGCATCAACAAATTGTTAATGAGCCTCATGTCTAGCGAGCCATTTGGGATTACAATTCTCTCTACAGTTTATATATGACATTTTTGTATTCTACACTAATGATATCAGGTTAGAGGCAAAGCCTCTGTTGCACAATTAGCACAACATTGTACTGGATATGCAGGAGGTAAGTTTCCAGTTTGTATTCTCTGATATACACTGCATCTTTTTACAACGTATAAAATGAAGTAAAGAGAGGCATGCCCACAAATATAGGCTAAGGCAAACCCACAAAGTGACAGAATGAAGACTGGGTGGTTTCTAACTAACACAGTTTTTTCTCATGGATGGCTGGATAGGTACATGTGTGCGCAGCTGCGTGCGTATTTTCATGTGCGTGCAACATTCTGTGGAATCTGGTTTTTACATGGCATTCATAGCACACATCTATGAAAAGCATCTTGCTGGTTACTAGCAATGAATGCCCCGCTCTCACAGCTCACTCCAAGTACGGAAAGGCATCATAAAAGCGTAAATGTAAAATGAATAGTGCCCCGTCACTAGAACATCCGCCCAAGCTTTTTGAGTCCGTTACCCTGGCCATTTTGGAAGATGCCTGAAACAGAGCCTCAGGGTCTGGAGCCGTTAGTGCTTCACGGAGACATCTCAGCTCCTCCGCCGCTGACCCCAGGTTCATGGACTGGCCTGGAGTGGAGAAAAGGAGAAAAAGTACTGTAACGATTAATGAAACTGAACCTCTATTGCATGGATATTCATACAGAAGGATCCATGTGCTATGCTGTTATCAGCATAGTGTAAAATCTTGGCCCCATCAAAGTCAATGGCAAAACTCCTATTGACTGTAATGGAGTCGGGATTACACCCTAAATGTCTGAAAGTTAACAGTAGTGGTAAGTTATTGTGAATGATACAGGAATGAACAAGCACTGTATTTAGCTTGGAGCAGCTTTCTGGGTGTGTCTGGTTTCAGTAGCCTCTCTGCTCTCAGTATTTAAATCTAATCTCATAGTCAAGTACAAGTCATGCAGATAGATCTCAGGTTCCAATGTAGAGGTGAATCCCTCCACCAAACTCTCATTGTAAAAGAGATGGGGCTGGACAAAAACTTCGGCAGGAAACCCAGGCTCATCAGTCACTTCTAAACAATGCTGGGATTTCTATCTTGTACGTGCAAAGATTGGAGTCCCTTCTTCTGTTTCTGAATCACCAACACTGTTTTTTAGGACTGATTAATAATAATTGGAAATAAGGTGACCAGATGTCCCGAGTTTATAGGGATAGTCCCGATTTGGGGGGGTCTTTTTCTTATATAGACTCCTATTACCCCCCACCCCCTGTCCCGAGTTTTCACATTTGCTGTTTGGTCACCCTAATTGGAAATGGCCTTAAACAATAACCAAGCCCTATCCCTTTACATCTAACCATTAGGTGAAAAGAATATCCTACTCTTTCACAGAGGGGAAAATGGCCTACACTTACTCCAGTAGCTTTGAATGCTCATGACAGAGGGCTGCTGGAAGAACTTTTTGTTTAAAGAATTATTCCAGGAAACCCCTCCAATACAGCCAGTGGCAGGGTAAAGAGAATGAAAATGTTTAGTACCAAGGGCTTGTCTACATGGAGAGAGTCAAGAAAGCTAATCCAAATTAATTTTCAAATGCATTAGTTAAACTTCATTAAACACCTATGCGGACACACTTATTTAGAATTAAAGGGGCCTTATTTCAGGTTAGTTTCATTCATGTAATTCACTAAAATTAATAAGGGCCATTTTAATTCAGAATCAGAGCATCCACACATGTGTTTAATGCCACTTTAAATTTACACCTTTAGTTCATTTGGATTAACTTTCCTTAGGGTACGTCTATACCCAGCTGCTAGTTCGGCGGCTGGCAATCGAACTTCTGGGTTCGACTTATCGCGTCTTGTCTGGACGCGATAAGTCGAACCCGGAAGTGCTCGCCGTCGACTGCGGTACTCCAGCTCGGCGAGAGGAGTACCACGGAGTCGACGGGGGCGCCTGCCTGCCGTGTGTGGACCGAGGTAAGTTCGAACTAAGGTACTTCGAACTTCAGCTACGTTATTCACGTAGCTGAAGTTGTGTACCTTAGTTCGATTTGGGGGTTTAGTGTAGACCAAGCCTGAGTGTCCCTGTGTAGACAAGCCCTAAGGAATTTAGCAGTTATCTACCTGTATGCAGACCATTTATTATTTGTACAGTTCCCAAAAGTGTGCTAGGCTCTTTACACATCATAATCTTCTCTTCTAATGAGGTATTTACAAGATGCCCACCATTCTGTTATCTAAGTGCTAACAGACAGGACTTAAAGAACTAGACAGGCAGAAAAATGGACATTACAACAGTGAAAGAAGGTGAAGAGTTACTTATACCTGCTAATGCTGAAGAATGACTTATACCTGCTAATGGTCTCCTCACCTTGTAAACAGAGAAGGCAGCTGATACAGTCAACCACCCACTGACGGGACGTGGCCAGTGAATCACAGCTGTATGGTGCTATTAGTCCAATCAGAGATCCAAACCGATTAAAAGTTTCCTGAGTCTAATTACAAAAGAATGAAGAATGAACATTCTCCAGCTGTACTAGACTTCACTTGCCATCCTTATTGTTGATACCAGTCAGCTCTGTGTTTTTGGGGAACCAGGGCGCAGTATCTAGCCTGTGTGACTTATGAAGGACACCCCTCACCCCGTCTCTGTTTGAACCAAAACCGATCGGAGAAAAGGTTTGCAGAGAACAACGAAGGGCATGGGGAGACACACCTAGACCCCCCCTGACAAGGGTGACAAGATTAAGACGTCTCCATTTTTGCATCCAGAATGTAGAACAGAGACAACTCCCCTAGCCTCATCTGCTTGAAAGATGGGATAGGGATTTGCATAAAGAATGAGGAATGGGGAACCGACCTGAACTCTGGGACTAGAAAAGCAGGGACGCACTGCATCATGGGAATCCCTGCTCCAGATGCTAATGAACCTACACCTGCACACACCCAGCTCAGCAATTATCAGAGCAATTCTAGTAATAAATCTTTGATTGATATCCCAAAATACTGTAGCAGCCTAGTTGCCTTGCGAGCTCCCTGGAAGAAAACAACACCCATAGCCAAGAGTGATCAGCTCCTATTGTCTAGCCCAGGGGTTGGCAACCTTTCAGAAGTGGTGTGCCGAGTCTTCATTTATTCACTCTCATTTAAGGTTTCGCGTGCCAGTCATACATTTTAACGTTTTTAGAAGGTCTCTTTCTATAAGTCTATAACATATAACTAAACTATCGTTGTATGTAAAGTAAATAAGGTTTTTAAAATGTTTAAGAAGCTTCATTTAGAATTAAATTAAAATGTAGAGCCCCCCGGACCGGTGGCCAGGACCCGGGCAGTGTGAGTGCCATTGAAAATCAGCTCGCGTGCCGCCTTTGGCACGTGTGCCATAGGTTCCCTACCCCTGGCCTAGCCTAAAGAAAATCCTTGAGCCATCAGTTTACCCATAAACAAATCTAGTGTTCTCCCTTGAGCCATTGTATTTTCTCTACAAAACCCACGACGTATGCCCAAGTAAGGGTTCTGATGTATAGACCCAAACTCTGCATCAGTTCCATTGGGATTCCATCTCCTGATCGTGCTGGGGGCTCTGCCTGTCTCCAGCACTCAGGACCCTGAGCTACCACCATCACCTGGGAACCCCGACCAGTTCAAGCCTCATGGAGTGGGGGAGATCCCTCTCTCTCTCTGTTTTCTTTTCTACCTCGGGTGTTAACCTTTAAAATGTAACTGTTATGTTTGTTAAGCTCCTTGTGTAGTTATCACTATTATTCAATAAATAACTTTTATGGTTCAGCTGGTTGCTTCTCTCTCTCTCTCTCTCTGAATTTTACTCTTTTGTGTTTTTAGCTTCCCCATTTACTCTGCAGCAACGCTTCTTGCACCTAAGCTAAAGATCCCTGTAGTGCCCAAAAATACTGGGGGTTTGCTCATCAAGTGTGTTACTCCCAGTACAATTGTAATGTGAAAGTGTGATAGGGATGTGTTAAACTTGGGGCACATAAGGGAGGGGCAGCTGAAAGTGCTGTTCAACCCAGCCTATTGAGACCAGGGGCACATAAGGGTACCAGCTTGAAAGTGCTGCGTAACCCAGCCCACTGAATACAGGGACATATGAGGGGATCAGCTGGGGAGTGCTGATTGACTTGCTCTGCTAGTGTGTGTGTGTGTGTGTGTGCGTATCTTCATCTAGTTCTAGTTATTAGCCCTGGGGAACCTAGGTCCTGCAGGATAGCTCCATTGGGAGCTCCATTGGGAGGGGACTTGTAGAAAGAAGGAGTAGAGCTCCATATGAACACACAAGTGACATAAGCAGCATATTAACAGAATTACAGAAAACTCCCCCTCCCCCAGAAGAGTAACCCTAATCAATGAGCCGACCCAAAGTGACAGGCACATCTGATAACATTGTGCCTCTGATTCCTGTACTGAACTGGGGAATGCACATTGGAAAACATAATCCCAATTGTACATACAAACGGATGGGGTCTAAATTAGCTGTTATCACGCAAGAAAGAGACCTCAGAGTCACTGTGTATGGTTCTCTGAAAGCATCTGCTCAACATGCAGTCAAAAACCATAACAACATGTTAGGAACCATTAGGAAAGGGATCGATAATAAGACAGTAAATATCATTATGCCACTGTATAAATTTACAGTACCCCCACACCTTGAATACTGCGTGCAGTTTTGGTCATCTCATCTCAAAAAAGATATGTTAGATTTGGAAGAAATACAGAGAAGAGCAACAAAAATGATTAGGCGTATGGGACAACTTCTCATACAAGGAGAGATTAAAAAGACAGGGACTTTTCAGCTTGGAAAAGAGACGACTAAGAGGGAATATGATAGAAAACTATAAAATCATGACTGGTGTAGAGAAAGTCAATAAGGAAGTGTTATTTAGCCCTTCACATAACACAGGAACAAGGGGTCACCCAATGAAATTAATAGGCAGCAGGTTTGAGACAAACCAAAGGAAGCATTTCTTCACACAATGCAGTCAACCTGTGGAACTCATTGCCAGGGAGATGTTGTGAAGGCCAAAAGTATAACTGGGTTCAAAAAAGAATTAGATGAGTTCATGGAGGATAGGTCCATCAATGGCTATTAGCTAACATGGTCAGGGATGCAACTCCAAGATCTGGGTGTCTCTAAACCTCTGACTGCCAGCAGCTGGGGCTGGGACTGTCCAACGGGGGATGGTTCACTTGACAATTGCCTTGTTCTGTTCATTCCCTCTGAAGCGTCTGGCACCCACCACTGTCAGAAGACAGGATACTGGGCTAGATGAACCATTCTTCTGGGGGATCCAGGATAGCCACTCTTATGTTTTATGTTCTTAGCTGATTAAACAGAAATTCAGCATTAGCATCCTGGGAGCATAAGAACCAAGAATGCATTTGTGACACTGGCAGACCAGTGAACCTGTGTATGACCCATAATAACTTAACAAGAGGCGCTTCTACTGTATCATGACAGTTCACTTGCATGTGAATTTCTAAGAGATGTATTAGTCTAGCAATCATCAACTCATTCAAAAATGAACAATAGAGGCTAAGTGTATTTGTCTGTGTTTATCTATACCCGGTTAGAAGTTTCACAATGTAACCAAATTAGCTTGTAGATGCTAATTCCCTTTCATGTCTTAATTGCCTTAATTATGTATGCAAGGTGTTCAGTTAACCTTAAAATCAAAGATGTAAGACACTCCAGGAAACCAATCATTTCTACATTATCTTCAGCTTAACTATCTGTGTTATAATGGAAGAACGGCTAATTACCTTATGTGAAGGAATGTAACTAGTTGACTGTGTTAATAGAATGATAATAGAAGATTATCTTCAAAGCAAAGTACAACAGGTGATCTGCATTGGGGGAAGGTCCTTCTGTGACAATTTCTGTGAAGTAGGCTTGTCAGCCTGCTAGAATAGCTATAAAAGAGAAGGCTCGGGCCTGAGCCTATCATCTCTAGTCTGCTTAAACTTTGAACAGGGAAAGTGTAAGCCATAGGACAGAGATTTTCCAAATAATCATTTGGAATAACCGGGAAAGTGCATGGAAAAACTAACAGACTTTACATCTAAGCTGCCTTTGGATTCTGATCTGTTGGGATGATTCCAGAGAGACTTTTACAAACCAGCAGTTTATTCCATCACTGTTGTGATTCTGAACTATGAACATTGAAAGTCGCTTGTATGGATATTGATCATTTAACCATTTGTAACTCTCTTCTTTCTTTTAACAATAAATCTTAGATTTAGTTATTAAGGACTGGCTGACAGCATGATATTTAGGAAAGACCTGAGATTCACATTGACCTGGGGATAAGCATCCGGTCCTTTATGATCAGTGAACCTCACATATGGTGAGCCAAGTTTTCAGTAACCCCTCACTATATTAGACATAGAATATCAGGGATGGAAGGGACCTGAGGAGGTCATCTAGTCTAACCCTGGGCTCAAAGCAGGACCAATCCCCAGAGAGATTTTTACCCCACTTCCCTAAATGGCCTCCTTAAGGATTGAACTCACAACGCTAGGTTTAGCAGGCCACTGCTCAAACCACTGAGCCATCCCTCCCCCTTCTTCCAAGACATGGATGTTTAGATGGGAGCCAAGGTCTGGCCTGCCAAAAGGGGACTGCGTTTGGCATCTTGTTAACTAGGGTGGGAGCTCTTCTGTTGTTGACTTGGTGAATCTAATGATAGAATAAGCCATCAGTTTGGGGGATTGGCTGCCCTCTACTTCTTGCAGTCTGCCCGGAGTGTGGTCACAGCATTGTTGTGTAAACCTCTCTTCTAGAAGCAGGGGGATCTTAGTCACCTTGAGATCCCAGATGCCGCCCTGGAAGAGTTTTTCATGCATTTGCGTTGAGTGTCAGATCTGATATAAGCAGGGAAGTCAGCTCAAGGAAGAGTAAGAGGCTATACTCACTGTGCTATTAACTGCCTCTTGATAGGCAGTCAGAAGCTGGGTGCTGGCCTGCAAGGCCCTTTCTCTCTCCCACTCCTTCCCTGAACTGAACCATGTCCTTAGTAGCTGTTGGTAGAGCAGGGGAATGGACAGAGTTAGTACCAGAAAATCCCTCCCAAAAGTTCCTCTTAAACAGGTTTAATTGTCACTAGAATTCCTCTCCAAAGCATCTGACCTCGGTGTAGCAAAGGAATTACATATCTAATGGAAGAGCCCCTTATATATACAAGTCCCAGGGACCAGATTCACCTCTGGTGATTGAAGCCAAAGGAGTTACATGAGAGATGAATCTGGGCCCGTGTATGTGATGTCTGCTGTAGACTGTCTGATGGGAGCTGTCTAGCACTTTGCATGCTGTTTGATGTCTGCTGCTGTGGTCTGTTTCCTGGGCAACTTCTCCCACGTCGAGTGGCAAAATGACAGAGAAGAGCATTTCTTTATATTAATTTGAATAAGAGCAGAGAAGTCCCCCCCCGCCTTTTATAACTTCATTTTTATACAAAAGGTGCATCAAACTCCCCACCCCTCAGCTCTTCAAGATATTCTGTTCATGTCTGAGGAATAGGAAGTCTCCTCTGAATGAGTTTCCATACACAGGGCTTAACTCAATATTAATGAATTCTCTTAGAAGAAGTGATCAGTTTCATCTGGTTCTCTTGGATTTGGCTACTGCCGTGGTGATTTTCTTGACGGTCCAAGTAGTGTCAACTCCATTGTAAGAACTCGATCCCTCGATCCCAATCCAGCCCTGGCATAAAATGGCATAGCTTCCATGGATTTCAATGGGGCACATGCCCACTTATCACAAGGAAGAATGTAGTGCTTTCTCCCTAAAATTAACTCCGTTGTGGAAAATTCCTCCACAACTGAAGTTTGACCCCCTAAATCTCTGACTCTTCCCTGCTGTAACACAAGAAACAATCTCCACCGCGGTTCAATGGTCTACTCACTTCAAACATTTCCTGGAACCAGTCTGCGGTTGGTTCTTCCTCCAGCAAAGTCTTCATTAGCTTGCCAAGGGCTTCCAAGGACCCTACGTACAGTGACTGAAACCAGAAGAGAAGGAGTGAGGCTCAGCACGGATCATTTGTGTGTGTGGGCCGGGTGAAGCTAACCATAACCTTGCCAGGGAGGCCATGTGTGACTGCCATCACCCAGTGCCTGCTGGGCAGAAATACAGTGGATGGTGCCAGAGGAGAATTGTTGTCACGTACCTGTATATGCAGAGCATCCTTTGCTGTCTCGCCTTCCTCTTTCATCTTCTCCAAGGGAGGAAGGGGAAATAAACTTTTGAAACACTCATCAAGGAGCTCATGGTTTTCCTCCAAGGTCAAAGATGGTTTGAGTTTGCTGGCAGAAGAAAGATAGGGAGAAAAGTCATGCATTAGACTCAGTACCACCTCCAAGTAAAAGAGTGGGTCCAATGGCTAGAGATTGCCCCAGTCTAGAACCCCAAATGCAAACATCCCTTCACTTTGCAGCTGAGCACCTCTTTGCACCTCTATTAAGTATTGGCTTATCTAGAAGTAAAGCTAAAGCGTCAAGTCCCCTTTTTAGAGAAACCCACAAGCTTCCTTCCCCCTGCCAGCTAGCCAGACACCTCCCTCCCCATCTGAACTCTCCTCCATTGTACTGCATGCCCCACAACCTCCAGTCTTGTGTCTTTCAAGCACAAACCTCCAAATGGACACATTCAAACCCTCAAGAACGAAAGTTCTGCTGGTGAGCAGCATGTGACCCAAACCCTGCAGGCATCAGACTGCTCCCAACCTGACACTCATGAATTAACAAATAAGAAGTCATCACAGTGCCAGGAAATGTGGCAGAAAATAGCCTACCTCAGATGTCCAATGGCAAGAATTGCCTTGTAGCGAACTGGAGATGCCAGGGAATCCAGTGGTTCCTTTTTAATGAAGTCCTGAAATGCATTAATAGGGACATAAAAAATGGGAAATGGATTTGAAAGGCAGAGAGGTCTTCCTCTCACACCCTGAAATAGGGCCATATGCCGGACCTGTAATAAACAGACACCGTACTCAGCAGGCTCTCTGCCTCTGAAATGGACCGTAGGGCCATCTGCAGGCTATACGGAGGACAAAAAGATAACTCACCAGACACAAGCCATTCCTTCCAGTTACAGCCCACAATATGTCAGCATCCCTGCCGAGCTCAGCGTGGACCCAGCATTCGGGGTGCCATGCAGGTAGCTCATGAGACTGCAGTAGTACAGTCACAGCCAGTGGATAAAATAACATCTCCCTGGAAAACCAGTCTTATTGCATTACAACAAACTCCTTTGTACTTCAGTCCCCAAAGCTCCTAATCACTCACCAGCATGTAGCCAAGGAGCTCCTGTTTGTAAGAGAATTCGAACTCCTGGGAGTCTCTGGTCTCCAAGATGGCACAGCTAATCTCCGTGACATTCTGGATGAGGGTTAATTTTAGGTACATGTCCTACATAATCCAGAAGGAGAAACAAGAGGATGTGGATGAGAAACTGAGAGAAGAACCAGAGTCCAGAAGATAAAGATCAGGAATTAAATCTAGCCTCAGGAGAGGAGAGCGGTGTCCGCAGACCCCAGAAGGCAGAGGACCCCAGCTCTGCACCCACCTCAGAAGAAAAGAAAACCCAGGTTCATCAAATAAATCCAGGTCCACTTACACCAGAGCAGCCAGGACTCCTGCTTGATGTAGCAAGGAAATCAAGCTCTGTGCAAGTTAAACAAGCAACTTGTGTATAGAAAATGCAAGAGCTGAGAGCAGATTATTTAGAATTTACCTTGTTTGTAACAGTGATGCCCAGCACCTGAAAAACAAAATGCAAAACAGCTCTTAGCAATGTATGTCCAACATAACACACATCCTGAAAATGTCCTGGCTGGTGAATATGGAGCAGAGAGAAATCACTATTGTTAAATCTTCCAAAAGGCAGGAAATGTATCCAGAGGGGGTGTTTTGCAGAGGTCAATATCAGGGGCCACACTACATAATATTTGCATTTGTGAACTACTAGAAGATATCAGTTTGGTTCAACTGTTTTTGACAATGCCTAAGTGAGAGTCTCAGTCAGACAGGGCAGAATTGAATGGCAAAGTGACGTGGAGAGGTTGCACGGAGATGAGAGTCAGTGCCAGCAGTCAGACACCTAGGGAACAGAAATAAGGAGCACACAGACAAACAAGAAGACAGATAAGAGGTAAGGGAAGTAGTGTGTCCAAGAAACAGAGTGACAGCAAATCAACTAAATACAAGCTAGCACTCGTCTCTCTTGGGTAGCGAAAGATAGCGCTAGATACACATACATATTAGGGGAGTTAGAGTGTTATTCTGAATAGCCTGAGTCTGACTGCATCTGAATTACTGGGTAGCTGTGGTCTACAGAATTTCAGAAGAATATAGAGAAACTAGAGAAAATACAAAGAAGAGCAACAAAAATGATACAACATGTGACAGCTCATGCTCCGTCCATTACAGTTTTAAATTTGAGTTATGTGACAAATTATTGCTGAAAGGAGAGTTTTAGAAAATACAAGCCCTCTCTCTATAAACTCAGAGGCAATGCTATAACTTCAGGGTAATGCCCCTAACACTTAGCACGCAAAAGCTCTTACCTGACAACTGGCTCTGTAATGGTGAAGGATGTTCCCTGTGATGTCTGCCTCCACTCGGGAGAGAAGCTGGTCTTTTGGAGCATGAACAGCCACGTTGCTGTAGGTCAGCATCAGGGTGCTGCGAGTCTTGCTTCTTTTCCCATGGTGGTAGTCCTAGACAATCGGAAATGTCACTAGAGACAAGTTCTTGAGATTCGTTTTGCCTTGGAATTCTGATCTGCTGCTGACCGAGGAATTGCTCACAGCAGCAATGGCAGTTTGCACTTGCAAAGCTCTTTTCAACCAAAGATCTCAAACCACTTGCAAACAGTATTTAAGCAATATAATAATGTGTGAGGTAGAGAGTTATTAGTATCTCCATCATTCCCACGGGTCACTCTGACACAGAGAGCCTAAAATGCTGAACCTACAGCAGTGAAGTACATGGGAGCTTAGTCGTTGACACTGGTGGGTACAAGATCAGGCGCTAAATGTCTTGCCTAAGGCTGCACAGTGAGTAAATGCAGAGCCAGCAATGGAAGCCCAGAGGCCTAGTCTCCTGCTCTATCCTTTAGATCAGTGGTTTTCAACCAGGGGTACTTGTGTACCCCTGAGGGTCTGCAGAGATCTTCCAGGGCTATATCAACTCATCTAGATATTTGCCTAGTTTTAGATACATAGAATATCAGGGTTGGAAGGGACCTCAGGACGTCATCTAGTCCAACCCCCTGCTCAAAGCAGGACCAATTCCCAACTAAATCATCCCAGCCAGGGCTTTGTCAAGCCTGACCTTAAAAACCTCTAAGGAAGGAGATTCCACCACCTCCGTAGGGAACCCATTCCAATGCTTCACCACCCTCCTAGTGAAAAAGTTTTTCCTAATATCCAACCTAAACTTCCCCCACTGCAACTTGAGACCATTACTCCTTGTTCTGTCATCTGCTACCACTGAGAACAGTCTAGATCCATCCTCTTTGTAACCCCCTTTCAGGTAGTTGAAAGCAGCTATCAAATCCCCCCTCATTCTTCTCTTCTGCAGACTAAACAATCCCAGTTCTCTCAGCCTCTCCTCATAAGTCTTGTGCTCCAGCCCCCTAATCATTTTTGTTGCCCTCTGCTGGACTCTTTCCAATTTTTCACATCCTTCTTGTAATGTGGGGCCCAAAACTGGACACAGTACTCCAGATGAGGCCTCACCAATGTCCAATAGAGGGGAACGATCACGTCCCTCGATCTGCTGGAAATGCCCCTACTTATACAGCAACAAGGGCACATTGTTGACTCATATCCAGCTTCTCATCCACTGTAACCCCTAGGTCCTTTTCTGCAGAACTGCTTCCTAGCCATTCGGTCCCTAGTCTGTAACAGTGAATGGGATTCTTCCGTCCTAAGTGCAGGACTCTGCACTTGTCCTTGTTGAACCTCATCAGGTTTCTTTTGGCCCAATCCTCTAATTTGTCTAGGTCCCTCTGTATCCTATCCCTACCCTCCAGTGTATCTACCATCATTTTACAACAGACTGCCTGCAGTTAAGCAGAGAGGAGCACAATCTGAAGCTGGGGTTCTCTCAAATGATTTTTATCGTCTGATGTCTCATGGCTTGAGCGCCCCTCCCATGCACAATATGTGGGAACTACATCAGTCGCTTGCATGGAAAAGACATCAGACGATAAAAATCATTTGAGAGAACCCCAGCTCCAGATTGTGCTCCTCTCTGCTTAACTGCAGGCATCACGCCGAATGCATACATTGGGGGACAATGCTAGCTGACCAGAGCAGACACTACCGCAGGGTTATGCCCCTGCTTTAGAGGGAGAGAAAGTTTGAGAGAAACCCCTGGCTCCTTTACCTTCAGGTGGCCGATGAACCCAGAAATCTTAACCTTGCTCATTGCAGCCCCAAACTCCTGAAGTGTGTTCAAGGTGAGGTCCAAGTGGCTCTCAGCAGAGAATGCGAGGATGGAAATGACTCCCTGTCACCCAAGAAAAATACTGGTTAGGATCTATCCAGGTGCCTGATAGACCCCACGAGTCCGTTCCTTTCACCTGAAGTGGTGTAAAGTTCCAGCGAGGCCTGAGACACATGGGGAGCGGGGGCTGAGTGAAATAGCAATGAAGAGGATATGAAGCAAAATGGCGTCTGTCCCAGGCCAACTCAGAGCTGAGCCCCACAGGGAGCATTCAGGGATTACTTGGTAAAGTGGGGAGAGGGACAGAGTCCTCACCTCTCTCTCAGGGGCTTCCATATAATCTGTTGTCGTCAGAAATTTATGAGTCTGTGATTTAACGTGGACCAGGTCCTGACAAACTGCTAAGGACGTTCCTAGTGCCTTATACAGGAAACTCTGAAAGAAAGAGACCAGCCCTGAGATATCAGTAACACAACGTGCCTGTCAGTACAGACCCAGCTCAGCAACACTCAGGAAGGAACAAGATAGCCAAGTCCAAGCATCCAGACTGCAGGAACATCCCATCATCTAGCCCAGCCAGAGAACCAACAATGCAGTACAGTCAAGCAGCCTGTCCAAGCAAATATTGGGCGGGCGGGGGGCAAGACAGCAGGGAACAAGTGAAAACAAATTTTATATGCAGAATAAAATATAAAGTAATGAAGCCTTGAGAGAAGCCTTATGCAGCCCCCCAATCAGAATTTCAAGGGAAATTAACTAGAAACTAAGCCTTAACAGATAACAAACCTTCTCTTTGGAGGGGCTGGCATAGCCGGCCATCTGCTGGCTCAACTCAAGGCTTATCTGGCTGCTCCAGGCACTGTCGCCTATCATCTCCAGAGATGTTCTTAGGAACTGAGTGTAAAACAAGAGTTAAAGCAGATGGTTAATTGCAAGAATTTGGGGTTTGTTTGTTTGTTTGTTTGGTGTGTTTTTTCTTCCTTGTTCTCTGTTGTAAACTTTCCAATATTCAGGTGTCATGGGAAGATTATTTCCCTATTGAGAACTATAAACATCAACAACCCAGACTTCCTCTGCCTGTTGTTCTTTAACCTTTGCCTGATGATTCCTCTCAGTCTCCAAACCCAGATGGACAGTGAACTGGAGAATGAGATGGAGCCAAGAAATCTGACCATTGAGGAGTGATTTTATAGTGGATGGAGAATGGGTCTAATAAATTTTGAACAAAGGGCCCTGGACTATGAAGGACCAGGCACCTTCTCTGAAGTGTTATGGACCCTTTATGCCACCTCCCGAGGGTCCCCAGGATTGTGAGGTACCTCACGACCACCTGCCCTTAGCATGAGGAAGCCTCTTCTGTGCCTGCCACATGTCAGCTCCTGACTCTGCCAGCCACTGGAAACACAAGCACGCCCTTCTCACCCCATCCAGGCTCCACTGTCCTTCTACAGGTAAGCAATCGGTACACTCCAACCGCCGAGCCCTCTGTGCATCCCGAGAATGTCCAGCCCCTGTTCCACTGGACACTCACAGAATTCATAGGTTTGCTACACACCATGTCACCGGTGTCACCTCAGCATCATCGCACCATTTAACACTCTTAGATACGTTTAGAGTGAAAACAACTATACTTCACTTCGATATGTTTAGAGTGAAAACAAGTAGAGTTTAATTCACAAAGGTCAGAGATTTGAGAAGCAGCAAGTAAAATTAATGTAAACAAATGGTTACATAAAAATAAAATCATAACACACTTCTAGAGCTTAAACTTAGATAACCAAACATTCCCCTGTCTCACAAAGGACAGCTCCCCCAAATCTCTCTCCCAGCATGAAACACCCAAACCAAATGTGATCCTCCATTCATAAGACAAGCCAGCTGGCAGTTGGTCCAATAGGTGAAGGATACCTGGTACAGGATACCTCTGGACCTCCAGATATAGTTCCAAGCATCCATTGTCTTCACTTGTAAACAGGGTACCCCCTATTGTTTGTTTGTTTTTCTTGTATCGAATCTCCTCTGGAGACTTTGCAATCACTTGATTAGAACGTTGCTCTATTGATTAGCATCCACTGTGAAGAATTACTCATCTACATACAGCCATTCAGGCAGATAAGCATCTCCTGCCTGAAAGAAACTTGTTGATCTCTTTCTGGTGACCAGCCCCAACTCACAGACCTTAAAAGCATAAATTTCAGTATATAACCATAACGCCTTATATATTATCCATCCAGTCACTGTGCAATGATTATGATGATCTGTGTGGCACAGGTATCAAGTAAAGGCTTTACTTGACACCCTTTGATTATATGGAGATCAGATCCAGGGAATCCTGGTAATCCTATGCACTCCTGTGGCCTCTGCCACTGGGTACCCAAAGGGCCTGGGGTCACACCCTCAACTCCCATTGAAGTCAGCAAGAGGTTAGTAACTCTCAGCACTTTTCTGTTTCAGGCCCGAATTTTGAACAGCAGCCAGAAAATATCAGAAACCTCACAAGAGAACCTAATCTTCTTTGATTTTTTAGCCCAAAGAATTTCAAATGAGGCTGGATCTGGAATGGGAAATTCTAGAGTGTAATCCAACCCCAAATGGAACTCCAAACCTTCTGGGGCTTATTTGTCACTAGGTCCTTTCCTTTCATTTTCAACGCTCGCCATAAAAATGTTCCTTGTCTGGATTTACACAAGGCTGTAAAGAGCTCTTTCTGACCAGAAAGGCTTCTCCATGAGATACGGTCACCAAACCTTGTCTTGTCTCTTTTCCTTTTTGGGTTTCTCAGAGCAAATTTTCTTTTGAGTGGCAAATAGAAAAAAAGAATCCTATAAATGTCCCCCAGTGATGCATTAGCACCATTAGCATGCTGGTTTTCTGGTTAAGTTTTGTGTTGTTCCCAGTGGTAATACAGAGTTATTTATAACTAGAACTGGTTGAACAATAGTAAGTCCATTTCACAAAACAAGTGGGATTTTTTTGTTTTCTTGATTTTTCAACACACAAATGAAAAGTGAAAAAACAAAAAATATTTTGCTTTTCAAAATCAAAAATGACCATTATTCAATTCTTTGTTTTCCCTCTTTCCTTCCCTTTATCCCTCATCCCCATGCCTGTTTCCCCCTCTTCCACTTTGTGACTGAAAAAGCCGGAGGGGGAGGAGACAAACAGGAAAGCAACTGGAAAAAAAAAAAACCCAAATCAACTTCAGTTTCAAAAAACTAAACATTTTCTATTTGGGTTGGGGTTGCTTTGTTTTGTGTAAAAAAAAAAAAAAAAAAAAAACCTGAAAAATTTGAAAATGTCCCATGAAAATAAAAAAGGCCATTTTTCACTGAACAAAAGTTGCAAATGAAATGGTTTGACCAGCTCTGCTTATAATGAATAATTTATCATTATTCTTTCCCCAGCTGATACATCTGGAGGGGGGAGGGAGGGCTGTGACAATACAGCTGAAAGCCATCGTGTACCTGAAGCAGCATGTGCTCCCACCGTTCATGGTCCAGGGAATTCTCTGTGTTTCCTATAAAGCAGGAGACAAAACAATAACGTCACCTAGGTTAGCAAGAAGAGTCGTCCCAGGTATCTCCTTTGCAATCAGTCCTTCTAAAACTCCTGGTCTGCCAAGCTGTAACATACCTGGGCTTTCAAGGCTAAATGGGACCTACGCCAACGTTCTTTGTTGGACCAACAGAAAGTATCATGTTATGTACCCTGCTGGCATTTTTATTCCGGGTCAGTCAACCCAACAGGAGTGAGATACTGAGAACTCCCAATTCTTGGTGACTTTAATGGGAGCTGAGGGTGCTTAGCACATCACAAAACGGTTCAGCACATCAGAGGACTGGGTTTAATGTGAATACAAACTTTTCCTGCATAATTAGAGATTCTGGACTTGATCCTAACTTGATGTAAATCGGTGTAGCTTCACTGAAGTCAATGGAATTATATTGATTTACATCAGCTGAGAATCTGGCCCTGTTTCTGAAGGTCCAGCTCTAACCTACCCTTCTTTAATGTCGGCACAATGTAGTACTGGGGACTCTGTACAGCAACAACAACTAGGGAAGATACAGCTCATTTCTTAAATCTTTTTTTGAATATCAAACCCACTTGAACTTTTTGGGGTCCGATGTTCCTCAGAAAGATATCGGGTTTGTGCTCCACATAGGGTCTGTCATACTCCACAGAGACTGTATTGGCACAGCTATGTCATTGGAGCTCTGCTGGCATAACCCCATAGTGTAGACAAAGCCGACACCAGGGGTTGGCAACCTTTCAGAAGTGGTGTGCCGAGTCTTCATTTATTCACTCTGATTTAAGGATTCGCATGCCAGTAATACATTTTAACGTTTTAAGAAGGTCTCTTTCTATAAGTCGATAATATATAACTATTGTTGTATGGAAAGTAAATAAGGTTTTTAAAATGTTTAAGAAGCTTCATTTAAAATTAAATTAAAATGCAGAGCCCCCTGGACCAGTGGCCAGGACCCAGGCAGCGTGAGTGCCACTGAAAATCAGCTCGCGTGCCGCCTTTGGCACGCGTGCCATAGGTTGCCTACCCTTGGCCTACACTGACTGAAGGGTTTTTTCCACGGAGGTCAATAGATTCATACCACTGTAAAATTGGTGAAAGACATTTTTAGGCCCATAATACCTAGATTCTACAAAGGGCACCCACTTGGCCAACCTAGCTTTTATGGCTCGGGTTTCCTTACAGAAAGAAAAACTCTGGGTTTTTGAATTGAATCACCCTTGAAAGTAAACATGGGGTTTAATTTTCAGAAAAATTCCGTTTCCAAAATCAGACTATATATGTAACTCCAAAATATTTCACTAACCTCCAGCTTCATGTGTATTCCACCTAGCAAAGGTGTGGGGGGAACTGCTGTAAAATTTCCATTCAGCTGAAACCTTCCTGGCCTGATTCTGCCCTGATTGAATTGGCCTCAGTGGTTAAACTCTGGATTTACCCCAGTGGTTCACAGTTATCCAGGTGAAGGAAAAGTGAGGGCCTAGAAGCCCAATTTCAATTCCCCACTGTTCCCACGTACTGCAGCAGGAATGGCTAGGGTTACCATATTTTGTGCCTCCAAAAGGAGGACACTCCACGGGGCCCTGGCCCCGCCCCCTCCCCCGCCCCAACTCCACCCCCTCCCCAAAGTCTCCGCCCCCTCCCCTGCTTCCCGCGAACATTTAATTCGCGGGAAGCCTGGGCAGGTAAGGGGGGGTGTGGGGGGAGGAGGTGCGGCCCAGGCTGGCCCCCCCGGCGGCTCCAGCCTGGGTCGGCTCGGGCCCTCGGGTGCCGGCCCTGGCCCCCGGCCGACCACCCCCGGCCCGCCCAGCACTGCCGGCCCCCGGCGGCCCAGCGCACCCCCCGGATCCCGGCCCCGGCGGCCCAGCACACCCCCCCGGATCCCGGCCCCGGCGGCCCAGCGCACCCCCCCCGGCGGCCCGACCCCGCTGCCCAGCGCACCCCCCCCCAGCGCACGCCCCAGCGGCCCGGCTCCTGGCCCGACCCCCCGGCTCCCGGCCCCGCGGACCCCCCCGGCCCCGCGGCCCAGCGCACCCCCCCCCGGCGGCCCGGCTCCCGGCCCGGCCCCGCGAACCCCCCCGGCGGCCCGGCTCCCGGCCCGATCCCCCCGGCTCCCGGCCCGGCCCCGCGCACCCCCCCGGCGGCCCGGCACCCGGCCCGGCCCCGCGAACCCCCCCGGCGGCCCGGCTCCCGGCCCGACCCCCCGGCTCCCGGCCCGGCCCCGCGCACCCCCCCGGCGGCCCGGCTCCCGGCCCGACCCCCCGGCTCCCGGCCCCGCGAACCCCCCCGGCGGCCCGGCTCCCGGCCCGACCCCCCGGCTCCCGGCCCGGCCCCGCGCACCCCCCCGGCGGCCCGGCTCCCGGCCCGACCCCCCGGCTCCCAGCCCCGCGGCCCAGCGCACCCCCTCGGCGGCCCGACCCCGCGGCCCCGGCCCGGCTCCCGGCCCGGCACCGCGCGCCTGGCACCGCGACCCCGGCCCAGCCCTCCCTCCCGATTTTCCCGGACATGCCCGGCTTTTGGGGGATTTCCCCCCGGACGGGGATTTGAGCCCCCAAAAGCCGGACATGTCCGGGAAAATCCGGACGTATGGTAACCCTAGGAATGGCACAACACATGTCAATACGAAGCTGCATTTTGTGGCTTCCCTTCTATTCTCCATGGACCACACTCCTACTAACTAGCACTTTACCTTCAATGTACTGCAGCAGAGGTGGGATATTTAGTACCCACATCTCACCCACTGCTGCATGGATATTGTGGTGCAGGGCCTCAAGTAATTGCAAGGCAGCACATCCATGTCCTTCTCTTTCATAAGGGGATGAGGCTACTACCTGTCAATGAGAGAGAAAGAACAGGCTAAGTTTTGTCAGCACAATGCCAGTTTGTTCCTGAAGGAGGGAATAGTTCAGACTCTCTCATTGTGGAGACCATACAATAGAGTTGTTGCTTCTACTGCAGTGTCGTCCTGAAGAAGAAAGCATTCTAGCTAGTATGAGGATGCAGAACAGTGTGTCTCAGGAGAGGGCGGAGAGAGAGAGATCCAATCATACACATTCCTCAGCCTGTCTATAAGCATCTAGCTATAAAACTGATTTTTATAGTTAACTGTCCCACTTCACATTTCTCATGGTCTACTCACCAGGAGTCGTGCCAGCAGCCCCTGGGGTGTAGGGAGTTTCACTAGGGAAAGAAACAGACTATCATTAATTATGCCAGGTTTTGCAGAGAGTCCTGCTGATACAACAAGGAGTCTGGTGGCACCTTAAAGACTAACCGATTTGTTTGGGCATAAGCTTTCGTGGGTAAAAAAACCTCACTTCTTCAGATGCATAGAGTGAAAGTTACAGATGCAGGCATTATATACTGACACATGGAGAGAAGGGAGTTTCTTCGCAAGTGGAGAACCATTGTTGACAGGGCCAATTCAATCAGGGTGGATGTAGTTCACTCCCAATAATAGATGAGGAGGTGTCAATTCCAAACAGGAATGAATTCCGCCTCACAGCACCTCTATGAGGTTGGCATTAATTACTCCTTCATTTCACAAGTGGGGAAGCTGAGAGAGAAAGATCAAGTGATTTCCCCCAAGATCACATCAGAATTTTGGTGGCTAGCTCCCTCCCATGGCCATGTTGTAATCACAAGACCATCCCTCATTCATTTTAGCCTCCTGATTGCAGACGAGAGAACTGGAGCAGACTGAACCTGTTCATTTCATAGTGCCTGGGGAGAATAAATGAAAGAGTTTCTGTTATAAACCTGGTCCACTGTAGTCGAGGCAAGCAGCTTCTTCTCCTTCCTGCTGCTTTTTCTCAACCAGTTCCCTAAGGCATCTGCAGAGAGGCTTCAAAGTACCCGTGTACTGAGCTGGCACCACATACTCCAGAAGCCTTGGCCATAACACCTGCAGAGAAGAGCGAGACTGTTCAGTACACAGCTATTTCCATTCCCCCACCTCCAGTATCCTGCTGTCTGAATCCCTCCCTGTCATGTAGCTTCTCCTTTTATTCATCACTGACCCTTCCCTAACCTATCACCTCATCTCTCTCTCCCCATCATCTCACTCTACCTGTCCGGTGCCCCCGCACTCTGTCTTTTAAATACACTGCCTTGTTTGGTGAATCCTCTTTCCCTGCATTAGAGCATTATGGAGCTATTTAGATAGCACCAGAAACTCACCCAGAACTTCACAGACCTATGTAAGGCACAGCCCCAGCCCCAATATCTGTTCAAATCCAGGATCACCAAATCTAAATTTCAGAAGGGGGGTTCAGACAGTGGAAAGAATTAAGAGAAGATCTCTGCAACATGATTCCTTCCAGTTAAGTTGCTTTATATCTTTTTTCTAATGTGAACCACTTACTCCACGATGAAGGGGTCACACCATCCCTGACATGAATTTGACATGCTGTTCCTCCATTATGCTGACTGTGCAAAAAGCTTCCTTGTGGAGAGGTACAAGGAACGTAAGGAAGAACGTCCCTATTTCAAGAAGCAGTAGCAACAGGTCACTTACTTGGGTTATTCCACTGACTGAGGTGTCCAGACATTGCAGGATGTCAATGCACAGGGTTTGGATAGTGCTTTCTTCCTCAATAGCCTGGGTGAGAAGTGTTGTACCCTGCTGTGAGATAGCTATATAGAACTTATGAGCTAGTAGTAAGACACTGGCTATAGAATCAGTGTCCTTCTCTTACGAAGCCATCTTGAACATTGACCTATGCCTGCTTTTATATTGCACTGGAAGTGCACAAACGTCTGAAGGAAAGAGAATAATAGAAACTCCTAACTGGTGGGTCAGATCCCAGGCTTAGGAAAACCCTAAAGCGAAGGGAATGATTCACTGAACACAAAAGAGTTTCCCCAACAGTGTTAAATGTTTTTAAATTTGAAAAACTGTTTCATCTTTTTATCTCTGAGGAAAAACATTCAGACTCCGCCCAGTGGAAATAAATATGCAGAACCAGGAGGATCCACTCTGTTTATTCTGATGCCCCAACCAGCTTGGTCATTCTGTGTGTAGTGAGTGTCATAGAATCATAGAATCATAGACTATCAGGGTTGGAAGGGACCTCAGGAGGTCATCTAGTCCCACCCCCTGCTCAAAGCAGGACCAATTCCCAACTAAATCATCCCAGCCAGGGCTTTGTCAAGCCGGGCCTTAAAAACCTCCAAGGAAGGAGATTCCACCACCTCCCTAGGTAAAGCATTCCAGTGCTTCACCACCCTCCTAGTGAAATAGTGTGATTCTATCAACAATTTACTGTAACGTTGAACTGTTTATGTTAATACATATCATGGATCCAGTCATGGAGCACAAAGTGTCTGGAGCCCCTGGCTGTGTCCATGGATAGGAATACGGATTGAAGATATTTTTAAACTAGGACATGTAGAGTAGAGTATGTAGTGAGGGAAATATGCAGCAAGCTTTTCCAGGCTCCTGACAGTCTGGGATGCAGCCTGCATAACCTCGGGGTTTTGCTGATAGTTTATGTAGGCTTCAACAGCCACAGAATTGGGCAGCATTATGTTCTCTGGAGAGTCTATTGAAAACAAAAAGATGTGCTTCCTTGTACAAGAACATTTCACTGAAAAATGGTGTTTTCAGAATTTTCAATGTCTCATCAGAGGTTTGAGTAACCTAGATAACTCTGTTAGATGTAAAGACCCAGTGTGAGATTCTGATCTCTGTTACACTAGTATAAATCCAGAGTAACACCACTAAAGTCAGTGGAGTTACCTTGACTTTACACCAATATAACTGATCAGATTCTGGCTCTAATCATTCATGTCCTTGAGTCAAAACTCCCACGGAAGGCAAGGGGAGCAATCAGCATGCAAGTATGGTAGGACCGAGTCCTACGTGTTAAGAACTCTCCTTACCAGTTTGCTGGTGGACACACTGAACTCGCGGAAAACATGTGCTACCATATCCCATGCTGCACAATTCTCCACACTTCCTGAACTGAGCAGCCTCCTGATGAAATGAAGAACTGCCTTCCTCACCTGCAAGGGTAGAGATTACACACAAGAGTTCTTGTTATCCCTTCGGCCTGAAATAGGAGATAGGATATGAGACTCCTTATGCTTTTGAGTTTATCTCCTTAGATTATAAACGTGGATACATCTAACACTGGCAGGAGAATGACATGCCTTCTCTAGTCTGCAGTCTCTCCTCTGGATCTGAATGAAAGCTCCACCCAGATATCCATTCATCCCATATCATTGAAAAAAACTGAAATATTTCACTGCTCCACACACAATCTTACCTTAGCAGTCTGATCACTGAAAGTGGATTTCACTGCCTTCACAATCAGAAAGTTTTTAACTCTTGTCTCGGGCACTGAAAGATAAGGAGAGGTGTACAGTACTTCTTTGTTCCACTCACTCACTTTCCACATTGGAATTAATCCTGGATTTCAAAGGGCCCTATTTAAGAATAGTACCGAGCTTCTCTCATCTACAGAATCAGTGGGAAAAACATAGGACCAGACTCTGGTCTCAGTTACACCAGTGTAAATCTAAAGTAATTCCATTTCTATAAAGAGTGCCATCATACTACCATGATGGAAATATTATAAAAGTGTTAGATAGACTGAGGTCACTGAAGTTAATCTGTGTTTACACCAGTAGAACAGAACTCAGAATCTAATCTATAGTGTATAATACTGACGAATATCGAGTCAGGAGTCCTATTTTATTTGTATCTGATTATTGTTAACATGCATTAGCCCCAAGTTAACTTCTGTATTTGAAGTTGAAAAATATCTTGGGCTCCATTCAGCACTTAGTTGAACCTGTTGATTTCTGGGTGGCCATAGGTGGGTAACTTAGGGCAGCATTTGGTCCCTTAGTGGAGATCCAAACCCCTGGTGACTGTGTGTTATAGAGACTCTGTGCCCCATTTGCAGAGGCGATGAGTCTGTTACAGCCCTGCCGTGCCTACAAAGCCTTGGTTCTTTAGCTCAATCTATAGTAGCTCATGCTTTTAGCTCTGGATCAGGGCGGCTTTAGGCCGATTCCCCCGATTCTCCTGAATCGGGCCCCGTGCCTAAGAGAGCCCCGCACCCCACGCCTAACAGGGCCCCGTGCCCAGTGGCCTTTTTAATTTTTACTCACCGAGCGGCGCTCCGGGTCTTTGGCGGCACTTCGGCGGCGGGTCCTTCACTCCCTCCGGCTCTTCGGCGGACCCGCCGCCGAAGTGCTGCCGAAGACCTGGAGCGAGTGAAGGACCCACCGCCGAAGACTCGGAGCGCCACCTGGTGAGTACAAGCCCCACGAATCGGGCCCAGCACTTCCTAAAGCCGGCCCTGCTCTGGATGTCCCCAACTCAACCCTCAGCGTGTCGGCCAAGAGGGCAGCTGGCACAGTTGCTCCTGTGTTACTTACAGTCGGCACCAACAATAGCACTGAGCAGATTCAAAGAGGCCACACGAACAGCCTCATTCTCAATCTCCAGCTGCGAGAGCAGAAATGCTATCAGATCATCAGGAGAAGAACGGGCTGCAAGAGAACAAATCACGTCCTCACTGACAACAGAACTCTTATTACCATACCTGACAAAGGAAGTTACAAGGAAACCACTGTGTAACTCAGAGTATCTTCCCCTTACCTAGCAGAACTACACAATCCAACAGCTCTGCGTGATTTTCCATGCTGAGCGGCTCAGCTTGAGAACAGATCTGTGGGAAGAAGGGAAATGGTCAAAGAAAAACTAATCAGAAGCAATTGAAAAGAAAATGTTCAATTAATTTCTAAGCTTCCGCTTCCTACTTGTCCAACTAGAGGTCTGAACCCCAGGTAGATGGTACTGAATGCACAGCAAGAATCAAACACAATGACCAATACATTCGATAAGAGAAGCTAAAGGGTTTTGAGCAGCAGAGCTGATCTAATCAAGACACAGCCACAGATTTTACTAGACAACTCTGACTCCCGCTGATAATAGGCTTATAGTGAAATTGCTTTACAAACGGAGCTGGATATTAGCTAAGAAAATGAGACCGCTACCTGCTTACTCCCGAGCCTACAGAAATCAGTAACGCATGAGGAGGTCCCCAGGCTCTGCACTATCATTCGATAGATTTTTATTGTTAATATGCTTCAGATCTGCTGTGCCTAAGCTCAAGGGATCCAAGCAAAACCACCCCTCACCTGGTTGTGCAGAGCACTGCAGATGGCTTGAAACTTCTCTTTAGGTAGAGGGATCTCATGTTCACAAGAGACCTCCAAGAGCTGGCTCAGACTCTGCAACAGAGGGTGAAAGTCAGATGGTGGCACACACAGGAGCAATATGTAGTGACTGAAGCAGCTTCAGGGGATTCGTCGATTCCAAGGCTGGAACGGATTATTGCCATTGTCTAGTCTGACCTCCGGTACAACACAGGCCATAGACCTTGCCCAGAATAATTCCCAGAGCAGAGCTTTTAGAAAAACATCCCAATCTCAATTTAAAAACTGTCAGTGAGGGAGAATCCGCCTCGGCCCTTGGTAAATGGTTCTAATGGTTAATTATCTCACCATTTAAAATGTACGCCATATTTCCAGTCTGAATGTGTCTCGCTTCAGTTTCTAGCCATTGGATCAAGTTACACCTTTCTCTGCTAGACTGAAGAGCCCATTATAAAACATGAGTCCCTCGTGTAAGATATTATAGACTGTAATTTAGTCACCCTGTTACAGGACAGGTCCACCCCGTCAGGTTGGTACCAGGTTGTGGAGGAATTGAAGTAGATCTGGGGCGGCCCCACTGGCCTAGTCTCCCTAGTCACTGCAGCAGTCCTGGCTCCTAGGGCAGCATAGCCTAATGGTTGGGATCAGTGCAGCAGCCCTTCGGTGAGGGTCCACGGCCCAACAGCACGAGTCACTAGAGCTGCCCTCTATGGCAGTGCGGCCTAGTGGCCAAAGTCAATAGAACCACCTCTCGCGGTAGGGCAATGCGGCCTAGTGGCCAGAGTCAATGGAACCGCCCTTGGCAGCAGGGAAGTGTTGCCTAGGCCAGCCCTTCTCCACTGGCTCCTACCTATTCCACAGGTCCCCTGTCTTGCCGCAGGGTTATCTGCCTCCAACTCAGCGGGGATCCTTCCAAAACATGCCGAGTCAAAGCCTGGTACCTCAACTGGATCAGTGCTTAGTCCACCTAGGCTACTTCCCACCCGTTCTTCCACAGCTGGTAGTCTCCGGGATTCTGTGGTCTCTCCTCCATCTCTGGCATTGGGTGGCTGGGGGCCTCTGAATCCTGGAGCTCTGGCAGTCTCAGAATCCCGCAGAGAGACTGCCAGAGCTCCAGGATTCAGAGGCAGCCACAGTCCAGCTGGCCTCTGAATCCTGGAGCTCTGGCAGTCTCTCTGCGGGAGCCTGCAATGCACCTCTGCTCCCTTCGGCAGTCATCTCAGCCTGAGCTGAGCGGCTCTTTCATATCCTGGTTCCAGCTGAAGCATGCCCAGCAGAGATGGGGGGGCATGGCCTCCTCGGCCCACAAAGTATGATTAACCCCTGCTGAACCAATGCGGGGTAGGTAAACCCCATCACACACCCTTTTACTGTCTGTTTGTTAAACTAAATAGATTTAGTTCCTTGATTCTACCACTGTAAGGCATGTTTTCTAATCCTTTAATCACTGTGGCTCTTCTGTCAATATCCTCTCCAATTTATCAACCCCCTTTTTGAATTGTGGGCACTAGAACGGGACACAGTAGTCACACAGTCATGCATCCCAGCTTTAGCTTTTTTGGCCACAGCATGAGTTCGTGTTCAGCTGATTATTCATCATGACCTGCAAAATCTTTTCAGAGTCATTGCTTCCCAGGACAGCATCCCCCATCATGTATGTATGGCCTAAATTCTTTGTGCCTAGATGCAGACATTTCCATTCAGCCGTATTTAAATGCACTTTTGTTTGCGCCCAGTTTACCAAGTGATCTAGATCACTTTGAATCAGTGAGCTGTCCTCTCCATTATTTACCACTCCCCAATTTTTATCTCATCTGCCAACTTTATCAGTGATGAGTTTATGTCCTCTGCCAGGTTATTGATAAAAAAGATGAAAATCTAATTCCTTCCTGCATCTAAACACTTTTCTCCTTTGCTACTTGAAGCTTCCAGAATGTCTCTGATGCCATCTACATATTTTACTATGTTTAAGCAGTTGTGTAGTGCCCTCATGCTATCAAACAAGTCCATGATCCGTTGGTTCCCTCCAAATCATGGGTATTTCAACCTCAAAAGTGACCACATACTCTGTACCAGAAAGCTTCAACCAACAGAGATGGTGAGTAAATATCACTACCAAGAAGTTATAGCTGTCTCATGACTTCATTTACAACTCTGTAGCCCCACTGAAGACAGAATATGGCCCATTACTTCTTGCTCATGTGGTACTGAGGTAGATGAAATAGAGAGACAAGGGGAGTGAGACAATATCTTTAATTAGATTATCTCACCCACCTTCTCGCTCTAATATCTTGGGACCAACATGGCTACAACAGCACTGCATAGAACGGTAGATGAAATAGACAGGCAACGCTTTTATATCGATCTAGTTATATAAGCCAAAGCAATCACCCTCATGCCTCCTTAGTATTAATTTTCAACCACTGACAGTTGGTTTGGTACTGACCAGAGACAACATATGGCAGCCCCTGCTCTGAGGAGCTTATGATCTAAAAGAGAGACACAGAGTTGACAGGGTGTACTGGGAAATCACAAGGAGGGAGTATCTTGTTGGGGAGTGGGGCAGGTGTTCTGTTTTTTATCTCCTTATCATCCTCCCCAAGAAACAGAGGATGCTTTTCATAAGAGGCATTTACCTACAAATCTTGTTGCCTGGGTCACCATGCGCATAAACCCAGAACTCGTGTGGATATTTATTATCTAACAAGTCACTGTCTAAACCAGGAAACCCCACTGGCAGCAAATTCCTCATGCAGTTCATACATGCACACGCATAGACAGTTACCTTAATGAGTGATACCTCACCTTGGTGACGTGAAAAACATCAATGTCCTCCTTATATTGCTCAAGGAGCCATGAGATCAGTTCGAATATCTGATCGTGATGCTCCTCTTTGTGTAGCAGGAGGCTCATCATGGGACCAAGGGCTTTGATGATGGCCTGCTTGAGCTGCATAGATGAGATACAGAATTTATGTTCCTAAGAATTCATTCAATATCATCCAATGGGCACACCTTTTCTACTTCTAATGAGTGCAACTTCCCTTGTTCCACTGTAGGAACGGCCCTATCTCAATATTTCCTGGTAAAGAACCGGGATTCGTAGGGTTGGTTTCAGGATTATATTCTAATGCACTTCACAACTATACCAGGTAAGATATTCCCCAGATTAGTATGCATTCTCAGCCAACTCAAAACTGCTGTAATTCCACTGGGGCTGAATGGACTTATACCAGGAATTAATTTAGCCCACTATCCCGTGTTCATCTGCACATTAGGTGCATAAAACTAGAAGCTATGTACACGGTGTACAGACAGAATTTCCATGATGTGGCGACATTATAAATATATGGGTTTTAGATGTTTTACATGACACTCTGTTCCATCCAAAAGGACCTATCATTAAAGGCCATCATCACAGAGAGTGGCAGACACATAGAATTTAACATTACTATTTCTGCTAAAGGTTTAGAAAGCCAGCAATTCTCACCTGCAGCTCCTCACATTTCAGCCAGTTGCTGGTCACATGACAATAGAATGGAAGAATTGTATCGAAGAATGGCAATGTACCCATGCTGGGGAATGTGCTCTTATCCCAGTTAGTCAAATATAGATTCATTGCCCTTGACCATTTTTCCAGAACTGCATGGAAGGAGAGAAGACAGGCAATGTGAAAAGGACATATTAGTAACGAGGAGAAGTTGCTTTATCAGTGAACTCACCCAGGCCTAAAGTTTACTACAATTCCATGGCAGCTACTGCTTAGTTCAGGACTACACGCTGAAATCCCGTATCAATTTTGAGCTATTTCTCTTCCCCCCATTCCATGTCTTGTTTCTGAAAAGGCTTTTAAATTTGCATATCTCTCAATCTTTTTTCAATTACCATCATTTGAGGACAAATTTTTTCTCCCTTCCTTGTTACCTCTTCATTAGAGCTGGTTGAAAAAACAGTTTAAATTAAATTAAAAATCTTTACTGATAGGTTTTCTTTTTTTCAAAATTGCAAAGTATAAAAATCATTGATATTTTTCAAAAATCAAAAAAATCCAGCCACCTCTTTAGCTGCTCCAAAACACTGGACGCACACTTCCTGATCAAAATGGTCATTGACATTTTTCAGGTTTGTTTTTCATCAAATTTGGAAAGAAAAAGTATGGAAAATATAATTAAAAATCAAAATATTTCAACCAGCTCTCCTCTGAATGACTCGTGTCCTCTGCAGTTATTGTTTATTTAACCCTTACACTGTATGATTTCGTCTTGAGTTACAGTTTGTCTGAAAGATATTCAGTGCCCCTAACATCCATTGGCTTTACTAGGATTTGAAGGTATTGGGGAGCACTTTGCCCTAAAAGTAGGTGTATTTAGTGTCCTTGCCCAATCCTGTTCTCTATGAAGTTGATGGCAAAATTCCCATTTACCTCAAAGGCACAGGATTAACCCCTTACTGAGCATCACCTGAAAAGCAAAGGAAGAGAGAAGTGGAGAGGAAGAGAAGATAGAGAAAGAGGGTGAAAGGAGATGATGATAAAGAAACTAAGGGGAGAGAATGGGTGGAGAAGTGGGAAACGGGATTTTTAAATGTTCAGTAATGCAATCTGCTCCCTTCACCTCCTCCCCCAGGAGCCTCCTGGCAGATGGGCAGCGTCAGCCTTTGTGTGTGTTTATTTCAAATTATATCCATGAGTCATAAAGGGCCTGAACTTACAAATGCTCAGCGCCTCCTGCAAAGTACGGAGCACTCTCAACTTCATTGAGTGCCACGGGAGCCAAGGAACGCAGCACCTGGTGCAATCCAGGGCAGGGAGCACAGTTCAGGGCCTGTTTGCAAACTTGGCCAGTCATTTCAATCTGTACCAAGACCCCCTCAATATCCATTTTGGGCACCTCCAGTAAATGCTGCACTTACCACCACAAAATGCTTGTCTCAGCCTGCTGTCCTTGACTAACCCCAAGATGGGGAACATGGCGTTCAGGGTACTTCCCACATATGGGATACACTTAAGTGCTGCAGAAAAAGGCCAGAAGAGAAGGAAGAAAGATAATCAGCTGCTCTCTGCCTTCTTACAACACACTTAGAAACACCGTGGGGCAGGATGCTATGGGCTCCTAGGCCATTTTGCACTGCGTAAGCAGAGCAGAATGGCTTTAAAGCAGCCATTGAAAGCCAGTGGGAGATGCACCCTGAAGAGGGGAATCCTCCACCAGTGTACAGCTGTGTCCGATGCCCAACTCATTCCCAGAGTAAGGGGAGAGAGCACTGGGGCGGGATGGGAAGTGGGGTGGAGAAGAGCTCCACTAGACCTGATCTTCCACTCATTCCCATCCTCAAGGAACTTCAGTCAGGGACATAAGTTAGAGCTTGCACCTCCGTCTGGATAGCTCATGATCTGGAAGCCAAGAACTAGCAACAGCAGTTAATCTCGTGTCTCTCCCCAGACACACCCGCATGCACACACGCAAACAGAGCTCTGTTTAGCTGTAACATTTTTAGGTAGAGAGTGTAATCCCCTGTCCTTAAATGAAAGACAATAACTTTGAAACAAAAGATGGAAGTTACCATACCATAAGCTGATGACAGGTTGCCCAGCGTAATGAAAATATACTCTTCAGGCTTCTCCTGTACTGTCAGATGACACTGCAGCTCGTACATCACCTCATAGAAATAGCAGCATGCCAGGGTCACTAAGGTGTTGCTAGCTGCCACTTTTAGTTCATGTGTTGCTTCCTAAAAAAAAACAAAAAAACGGGAGAGAGAGAGAGACTGAGGTGACTGAAGCTGGTTGCACTAGCCAGAGTTGTTTATATGAGTCAAGTCCTTATTTCTGTGCATAAGTTGTGAATGAAGCCTCCCAACTTTCTGTGGATAGAGTCATTAGTCATAAATATTCATCGAGTCATTTGGCTAAACAATTTTCAGCCTTTGAGTTCCTTGCAAGCTGCTTAGTTAGACTATTTACTATTAGCTACTTGTGGTGGATGTCATATGATATTTTTCCCTGCCCTTCCCTGAGGAGGTAGTGAGACACAGACTGGGCAGCTTCAAGATATTCAGAGAGCTTTCCTGGAATAAACTGTCCCCCAAAAGGAGGCTGACTTCCTTTGGAACAAGAGGGATTTTTCCATGGGTTTTCCTGCTGGCAAACTATATTCTAAATCCAATGCTGCTTCTTTTGGAGATAGCTCAGATTCTGTCTGTCTTGGGGCTTTATACTGCCACTTATCGCGATAGTATCAGAGCGCCTTCCACATAACATCAGGATCAATAATGAAATCCCTAGTAGACTTCGGGAAAGACTTGCTCGTTAAGAAACCATAGGCCTCTCTCTGTGTCTGATATCATGTGTCTCGGGTCCTGATCCTGCAAAGCACTTAAGCACATGTGTAACTTTTGCATGTGAGTTCTCCCATCCTATGCATGTGCACAAGTGCTGTCTAGGACCTGGGCTTTGGTCTGGAGGAAGGTGTGGGCCTCTAACAGGAGAATACACTTTCGTTTCAGTATATAGTTTACCCCCCGAAAAAGAGAGTTTTAATTAGTTAAAGCTTTGGATCCTTTGATTAGTATCTCGGGAGAACTAACTTACCTGAGCCTCTCTCATGTGTTTTGAGGCCAGGGTTATTATTTTGATAAGTAGCCTTCTCTGTAGGACCCCAGTGTCCTGCTGTAATACTTTCTCCAGGACACAGTAAATGTCAACTCTGTCTCGCTGCGGACAAAACGTAAAAGAGAATAAACAATTGGAAAAAGGTTTTCTTGATGACCACACAGTAATTTGGCTAATAAGCCCCTGCCCTAAAGAGTTTACAATCCACACATGAAATGACTAGCCCAAGTCTTATCATAACAGAGCAGGTCCGTGGCCAGGAAGAGAATCCATGTCTCCTGAGTCATTGTCCAGAGTTCTATCCACTCGGCCACACCGACTCCTCATCCTGCATGCTCACACAACTAATCCATTGGCTTAATTGGTGTAAAACATGCCATGCCCTCCACAATCACTGCATTCAGCAGCACTTCAGAAGCAGCCGAGCAATTTACATATTTTGATCTTCCTGGAGAGAAAAGAGCCAGAATAAGCGCCCTTCACTGCCCCCTTATCTAGTTTCATTTATTTAAAACAAACAATACAAATGAGCACCTCGCCCTTGCTCTATCCACTCCAGACAGAATTTGTAAATGTGTAATTACAAAATACCCAACTCCCGCAGTACGTCCTCAACAGTTCCTAGGGGAAATTAGCTCAGCAGTTAGATCGACATTGACAGTCGCACACTCGAAGGTGTCTTTTATGAGGCCCATCAGTGTAGAAATTCACAGATGATACTAAATATGGAGGAGTTGTGGTATCAGCTGGGACAGAGAAAAACTAAAGAGGGACACAGAGAAATTAAAAACCTGAGCAGAGAACAAGATTCATTTCAGAAAACTGCCAACTAGCACATCTGGAAAGGAGGTAGAAGTAACTGACATAATGGGAGGGAGAAAAGTGGGAAGCAACAAGTGCCCTGGGGGTGACAGTGAAAAACAAAGTCAACTTGTATATGCAAGGTGTGATGGCTCCCACAAAGAGCCATGTGGGTTGGGTCTTTTACACACAGGGATCATGGCACAAAGCAGGAAGACACCAGTTCCTCTCTGTTCAGCTGAGGTGTGACTGCATCTGGATTGTTGCATTTTCTAGCACCACATTCCCAGAGAGTGCAACAAATTGGAAGTAATTCATGGGAGAGCAAAAAAAGAATGCAGGGGGGTGGCAGAATTGACTTCTGAATAGAGCCCTGCAACCTGACCCAAATCCTACGGGACCTGACTATAGGCGTCAGGGTCAGGTTGGATGAGAAAACCCCTCTTGGACTCGGGTCAGGTCGGCTCTCCTCCTTTAGCCCATGGGATCGGCACAACCGCATTAGCAGGAAAATGGACTGGATGATCCAATAGGTCTTTTCCATCTCTGTCTCCTGCGAGTCTCTAAATCTATGTGACCTGCATGCCACGGTCATAAAGCACTTTGGAACGTTCAAAGCCAATCAGATCCCTTGACTGGCTAAACATTCCAGTGGTTCTGCTTGAAAAGGACTGCTTCTGCACACTGCAATCATACCAGACAGCTCCACTGGGGAGAAGCTCCTTCCATTCATTTTTAAATGTAAGGAGGATTTGTTTAATTGAAAATTGTCTCTGATAACTTATGAATACATAGGCACTATGTAACTCAAGTAATTAATCAAATTAATTAACATAATTCATTGAGTGATTCAAATAATTAAAGTATGAGGAGGCCATGTTCAGTTCTGAACTGAACTGCTTATCTTGGCCTCCTAATACTTTAATTGAAACTAAAATGCCTTCTGTGTTGGCCCTTAATAGAGAAATGGACTTTGTTGGATGCAAGTATTAATAAATGGAAAGAGGGGTCTGAATATTACTCCTAGGGGAATTCTGCACTACTGCGCATGTGCATAATTAATGAGCCTAGGATTTAGAGCAGGGAGTCAGTTCACTTGGGTTTTATTCACATTCTTTTACTAACTTGCTAAGTGGTGTTGAGCAAGTAACTTAATTCCCTGTGACACAAATCAGCCATAAATGGGGATAATGCTTACCATTCTCACAAGGGTGCTGTGAGTCTTAATTCATTAGTATTAGGTAAGTGCTTTAAGATTTTTGGATGAAGATGCTAAAGAAGGGCAAAGTATTATTGGAAGAGCTTACTGCAAGTCCTATAGTGTACTTTTACTATATCCAGCCCATGTACTCCACTGTGTGTAAAAGGACAACGCTTTCTTTATAGAGCATTATATCATCCTGATCTGTAATAACAGCATTTTGCATTCTGAGTTTATGCCTGAGGACAGAAGGATGAATACTGATTATACTGATGGTGCGCCAGGCCAAGTTCTATACTGAATTACCCCATGCATTCCCCTATACCCCCATGAAGTCAGGTAGAATTTGGTGTGGACACATGGAAAGCAGATGTAATTTCATGAAATTGCCCTACCTCATCCTGTCGCAGTTTCTCTAGCAGAACTGTCACAACGCTAGCCAGATTGGTCTCAGCTATAAAGGCAATCCTGAGGGCAATTTTGCCCTTATTTTGGTCATCCATATTTGCCAGGAGGGAAACAACCTCATTATAAACACCTGAAATTAAATAAAAGGATTCGGCTGGTTACCACTGATAGTAGAAATTGATGCCGGCCTCTTTAATTCACTGTCCAGTAAAGATTCTGCAGGAGCCCAAACACTGTGAGAAGTAGACCTGGGAATCATGTAAATCCTCTTCCTTGCGCCTGATGACCAGGTTTATTTGCTGAACTACCCAATGTGTTTGCGGGGAAATCATAATGAAGAAAATTTGCTCCTTTCAAGTAGATCCCCATGTAAAATAATCTTCCTTTCCCTCTTTACTATCAATTCAAGAGTTTTGCTCGCATACAGAATAATAATTTATGGTCAAAATTTTCAAAACTGGGTGCCTAAACTTAAGCTCCTAAATCCATATTAAGGCACCTATGCCCTGAGTCAGCATCCTAATCACATGCTTAACTCTAAGCCAACAAAGAGACCTAAAGTTAAGCACATGTTTAAGAGTTTTGCTTAGTCAGGGCCTCATTTTCAAAAATCCTGAGCACCCACATGTACCTATTGGCTATGCTGGGAACTTTTTGGGGCTCAGTATCTCTTGAAAATCAGGCCACTTTTTTAGACATCGGTATGAATTTAGAAGCCTAACTTTAGGCCCCCTGTTTTGAAGAACGCCTTTAATCTTATTTTATGGTCTTTAAATACTTGCAGAGAAGACTCATGGAACAGAGTTCATCCGGTTGCCTATAGAGGTCATAAAGGACTTTCCCACCCATGTACCATTGACTAGATGTACGCTGTGAGTGGGGTCAGGTGGTTCCCTCCAACCTTCACCTGAAGCATCAGGGATTGACCATAGCAGGAGAAGGGACACCTGGTAAGGTGGACCAGTGCTCCAAGATGGTTCAGAGAATCTGTTTCCTTAGATGTCCTGCTCACATTCTCAGGGTCCAACTGATCTCCAGAGTTGTGGGTGGGAAGGAATTTTCCCCTGCTCAGATTGGCAGGGACCTTTGGGTGGGAGGATGGGGCACTGATCACCTGCTCGGATCATCTGGATATATCTGACCTATTCAATTCTCTACCATTGCAAGGGCCTCAGGCATTGGTGGAACCGCAGTCTCTCCTGTTCTCTGCCTATGGCACACAACAGTTTAGTCTCCTAAAGACTGAAATGGTTTAGTCCAAGACAAGTTTTTGGGTTCAGTGTAGGGTTGCTAGGTGAAATTTTAATGGCCTGTGAAATACAGGAAGTCAGGTTAGATGATCTAATGGTCCCTTCTGGCCTTAAACTCTATGAAACTATGAAATAGCTGATATATTAAAAAAATCTGGATTTTATCTCCCATGTATCTCTTAGCTGTGGGCAGAAATTCTCCAGGAGACTTAATATTTAACAAGAACTCTGAAATGCCATATTTATCTGTCTCCATTGTAACAGCATTCCAAAGCATGAAGGAGGAACTAACAAGATTTCCCCTTCCCAGGAAAGACTGCTTGAGGTTAGGTGATTGCCCATCCTTTATGCAAATTGCATCCTTCACTTCTAACACCCAGATGCAAACTGAATCATAACTATCCTACATTGCCCATCTAGCTACAGTAGTGATAGTGTGGGATTAGGAGTACTAGTATTGCTAAGAAATGTGACTCCATGCTTTCTTATCCTGCATTTAAGATATTAGCAGAGCTTCATTTAGACAGCTAGAGGAGAAGTCCTTCTGCATTTTTTGTTCTAATTTCCCCCATCTCTGATGGATTCCACAGCTAGATGTTGGCTCCATGGATGCAGAAGACACAAAATGAGGATCCATAATAAACATAAAACAACTGGGAGAAAAGAAGGAAGATCTCCCCCATAGCATTCAATAGAAACTCAGATTCTCAGGAAAGTTTCCAGGTCCAGAGGCTGTAGGCCAACTCCTCACCTGGTGTAAATCAACACAGCTACAAGGAAGTCAACAGAGCGACACTGGTTTACAGCAGCTGAGGTTCTGGTCATATAAATGGAGAACATTACAGCTAATCTATCTGTATCCCTATGCTTTCTAAATGTGTTTGTGATTATAGAATGGATATCGAGAATACAATGCTGACCCTTACCTCTGTCGGTTACCTCCTGCTCACTCACAAATATATTCATGTTTAATACTTCCTCCAGTCCGACCTCCAAAGAGCTCCCGTACTGATAGGCAGCTGGCCTCTCAGTCAGTCGTGTCCAGGATAACCAGTTAAGATTATGCCAGCACTATTATGACATCCATGTGACTGTGGCACACCACATAAGCTGCTGCTGACCAGGTATGTGCTGTAATTACATGGTCAAGATCCTCAAAGTTATTTAGGCTCCTAACTCGCACTGAAATCAGTAGATGTTAGGAACCTTAATACATTTCAATATCTGGGCCCATACATGTAAGCAGTTCAATAGGTCGCTAAATTTGCTCCAGTGTCGAATTTCTCATTCTCTCTACGTCATTTTGAATTTTGGTTCGGTCCCTCTCTCAGTTTGCCCCACTTTCCAATATCGGTTTAATCTGAAAAGTGTAAGTAAGTGTAGCGGTCAGTAGGTTTCCAGTATAGGGTGGTATTTATGTGACCATCGCTTATTAGCACAGTAGTGTCCAGGAAATGGACCGCTTGTGTGGATTGATCTAGGCTGAGGTTGGTAGGTTACTAGTTTTTAAATGTCAAGGTCCTGTGTGAATATTTTTTGGCGAGAACAACTTACTTTCTTTATCTGATATTTTGTATTTCTAAAGATGAGGAAGAGGATGACGTGGAAGACATTGAGGTTCTGGCAGTGGAGAAAAGGCACTCTTCCTCCAAGAAGACAGTTATGACTATTATTCTAAAGCATTGCACCCCGATTCACCAGCATTATTACTACACCGCCCCTTCCCCATACATTGAAAGTGAAGATGCCCTGCCACAGGAAAAGCTAAAAAATGAGGTGCCCCATGTCACAAAACCTGTGATCCAACCAGAGTCTAAGAGTTCAAGTCCTCAAAATGCAGAGTCAGAGGACAGCAAACGTCTACGCCTCAATTGTCTGGAACGTCAGCGGAATAAGGATCTGCGGTCTAGTTTCCTCACATTAAGGGACCATGTACCTGAACTGGTTAAAAATGAGAAAGCCGCAAAAATACTCATCTGGAATAAAGCCACTGATTATATCCATTCCCTTCAGGCAGAGGAACACAAGTTATTGCTAGAAAAGGAAAAATTGCAAGCCAGACAACAGCAGTTGCTAATGGAAATAGAACACATGGAGACTTGCTAAACTTTTTTTTACCTGACCTGGACAGTCACTGCCACTTTGCTCATTTTTGATTCTTTAAAAAAATAATTGTGTTTTTTGATGTTAATGTCGTTTTACTTTCGATCCAATCCTTGAAGTAGTTGACGAACTATATTATCCGGGTAGAGAGCGCATGGATGTTCTTGCAAGGAGGCTGCCAAACAATGAGACACTGCCCTCATATTGCTTCTTAAGAACTATAGATGTTCTTTAAAAGTTGTGAACATTTGGAGCTACTGATGGCACCTAGTTGAGTTTAAAAACATTGATTCCTAATTTTGAATGGGGCTTATGTTCTACCAGATGTCACTTCAGGGGTTACCATTTGTACTTCTGTGGGAATTTTCTGTAAACACCATGTACACACTTGCCTTTGGTACATGTCTTGGATTATGAGAGGTGGCTCTTGCTACCAGTATTCAACTGGAAGTTCATACCTAAGTTCAGTAATACCTCAATGTTTGAGGAGCATGTATTTGTACACAAATATATTGTTAATCTCTGCTATACAGGCAGGGTAAGAATTAGTACAGTACGTACTTTAGTATGATGCGGAGACATAACTACATTTGATACTTATATTTTCATATGAAAATGAGTTCTGAAAGTTGGGAGTAGATATTACTGTATCACTTTTTGAACTAAGAAAACTTTTGTAAAGAAATTTACTAAATATGCCTTTTCCTAGCCTGTTTCTTCCAGTTGATGTATTTGTTAATGTTTGGTGCATAGAACTGGGTAACTGCAAAGTTCCAGTTTTAATTTCTTCCAAGGATGTACATTTAGTGCTGCTGCTTATAGCATTTTGAAATAGCTCATGTTTATGAAAATAAATAGCAGTTACGTGATGTGCTCTTCAATATTTATTTTTCAATTTAGTTATTCGTTTTTATTATAAGTTCTATTACTTTAATGGTGTCCATGAGACATAAAGACATGATTCCAGCTCCTATGCACTTACAATCACAGGATACTACAGGAGGGATGAGATGCCAGCAAATTACCATTTCTCGTAACAAAGTAATTGTAATGGGAACAGTTGTAATGTACTCCTGTCAATCCACATTCAGATCTCTCCTTTGATACCGTGATCTCTCTAGGGTAGTGGTTTTCCACCTGTGGTCCGTGGACCCCTGGGGTCTGCAGACTATGTCTAAGATTTCCAAAGAGGTCTGCACCTCCATTTAAAACTTGTTAGGGATCCGCAAATGAAAAAAAGGTTGAAAACCATTGCTGTATGCAGGGCCGGCTCCATGCACCAGCTTACCAAGCAGGTGCTTGGGGCGGCCACTTCGGAGAGGGGCGGCACGTCCAGCTGTTCGGCGGCAATTCGGCGGACGGTCCCTCACTCCTGCTCGGAACGAAGGTCCTCCCGCCAAATTGCCGCCGCAGATCACGATCGCGGCTTTGTTTTGTTTTGTTTTTTTTGTTTGGCTGCTTGGGGCGGCCAAAACCCTGGAGCCGGCCCTGGCTGTATGGGCCTTATGCAAAGCCCATTCTTGTTGACTTCAGCAGGGTTTGGGTCAGTCACTGAATGCACAGCACTCTCAGGGCTAGGATGCATTGCTGATTTCCACCAGCTGGTGATCTGGCTCCCATGCCTGGGGCATATCATGAGAGCAGAATATTAGCGGAAGGAATTGCGTGTGGTGAACCAGGATCTTAGGAGCTGAGTCTTACTCTTGAATTCTGTTCCTTCTTTCTTAATGTATCAAAGGACATAACCCAAAGGTTGGCCACGATTTGTTAGGAGAGTCGGTATAACCCCCTTGCTCACTCCCCATATTCTGAGAAGGATTCACAGCAACAATTTCCCCTTCAAAACCTGAAGCTGCCACACTTTTGAAAAGGGGGAAAGAAGCACAATCTGTGGTTTCATATCAACATTTGAAAACTGCATATCCATTTATTAGCCGCCCATGCCAACCATTCACACAGGTGGAGGTAGCCCTGGGTGATGCTTCTTTAACAGGAGAATGGATGGCATGGAAGAGCCAAAATTTTAAAGAAATTTTGGTGCCCAGTGACTTACACATAATGGCCAACAGAAACCCACCCCAGAGGCGAATACATCTCAGCACTGGGGGAAGCAACCCCTCACAGAGACCATGCGTCATGGGGGTTTGGGATACTGCTGGTGAACATGGTGAGGGGAAAGTGAGGGGCTAATACGGCAGCGTGGGGATTCTCAGCCACTTTGGGCACTGCCTGGTCAGAAAGAGCCAGTCAGAGAGGGAACCCTCATCCTGTGCCCCCTGAGGAAAAGAAAAGGGTCCAGCCAACTGCCCTGTGAACAGTTGGGAGACACATTTCCCCCCCAAAAGGGGGAAGCCTCTGGCTTTGATGTGTATTAAATACGGGACAAGTCACTTTCTTCAGCAAACATTTGAATGGAGATAAAGAAATGAGTATCAAATGAGATGGGAAAGTTGACCATTTAAACCCCTGCAACTGCCAAGATGGAGAATGGCTCAAGGCAACAAATTCCCTCCAAAACAGGAGAACTTGCTGCAACTAAACAGGGGAACATCTCGAAACCCACGATGCTTTTTAACAGACATTTGATAATTACTCAAAAAGAGGCAAAATCTGACAGCTGATATCAATGTTCAGTCTTTAAAGAGAGAGAGAGGGGTGGAAATCTGGAGAATTTTGGATCAATTTTCACAAATAAGAGAGGAAAATGGAAAAAGATGTGGGATTTTATATCAATAGTCAATAGTAGGTAAAGAGGTAAAATTTGAGTGACTGTTCTATTGTTATTTGACAAATCAAGAGAAAAGGGGCAACATCTGCAAAGATTTTCTATCATATTCAAGAATTTGGAAAAGGTCAAAATCAGAGATTTTGTTAATATTTTATAATTAGAGAGACAGGGAAAAAATCTCAGGGAATATTAAATAAGTAACAGATACCTAGAGAGGAAGCGGGGCAAAATTTTAGGATATTCTCCTGAAGAGCTGCGTGTAGCTCAGAAATTTGTCTCTCTCACCAACTGAGGTTGGTCCAAGAAAACATACAACCTCAACCACTTGTCTCTCTAAATGCAAACCAATGCACCATTGGAGGGGGAAAGTGATCATTTAACTATCAACTCAAGAAAGGGAGCTGCATGTTGCTGTAGCCAGCTCAATGACCAACTGCACTCAGTGCACAGCTGTCATCACAATGGGGGAAAATCTGACGACGAGACTAGAGGAAGGGTCAATAATTGGAGAGAAAAGGAGAGAAACCTGACTGGATTTTAAGTATCGCGGGTAGCCGTGTTAGTCTGTATCCACAAAAACAACAAGGAGCCCGGTGGTGCCTTAAAGACTAACAGATTTATTTGGGCGTAAGCTTTCGTGGGTAAAAAACCCACTTCTTCAGATGCCACCGGACTCCTTGCTGACTGGATTTTATATCCCGTCGGTGACAATCGGGGAGACGTGGGGGAGAATTTTATCACTCTCGGAGTCGGACGTGACACGACAGCCGTGCCGCTAAAAGGTGAGCAGTGTCGCCCCTCTTTGGCGGCAGGAGAGACTCTCCCGCCGACAAAATAAATCCACCCCCAGCCAGAGGCGGTGAGCTCTCCTCCCCCCGCCGACAAAGCATTGTCCACACAGGTGCGTTTTGTCGGTTTATCGTTGGTGTTAGCCAAATGGGCTCGTTTCCCCCTGGAGCTGCCCAATTACCCCAAGGAGGCACGGGAGTCTAGAAGACGGCTTCAAGTTCTTTATTGATCAGTCAGCTGAGCGGGTGTCCCCCTCGACTCATGCCAGAGGGAGGAGCACACCTTACAAGCGGAGAGCAAGCCTTTTTATACCCAGTAACAAATGACTTAACGTGCATACATTCTGCTGACCTAAGGAATTTTAAATTCCTTTCTAGGGGTATATAGGATACATCTGTTGGGTCCCCTTGATTGATTGCCCTTCCAGGGTCCAGGGGTAGGGGTAATGGGATACATCTGCTGGGCCTCCTTGCTGTTGGGCCTCTTTGATTGATTGTCTTGCTATACCTTTATATATGGGAAAAACAGCTTGGATAATAGGCAAGTATTTGGCCTTTATTCTAACAAGGTTCTCCCCCCTTAAAAGCATTTTGAGAGCCTTATGGCCCCCAATCCTCAGCTTTTACCGGTTGATATAATGCCATCATGCGTTGGCATACAATTTGATTAGCCATTTGTCGGACTAATGCAATTACACAGGGAGCCACTCTTGAGCCCCCCACTTTTGGGAGCTTCCAGCAATCAATGCGAAATCAACGGACCGCCTCTTCCTAATCAAGTCGTCATATACCTTAATTCCTAACTTATTTCCCAAAATTTGGGGTAGTAGAAAGAACAAGGGCCTAATGTACCCAACTTAACATATTCCTGACCAATTTGGAGGCAATCTCCGATAAGCGTGTTGCCCACATATCCAGTAATGGCCTTTTAGGGCCCATTGTCCATTCGCAAAGGGGCCATCCCAGGTTTCGGGATAGTCCTTGGGGCCTGGTTCTTCGTAATACAAAGAGTTACCCATCTCCAGGGGTCCCCCTAATACAATAGATGTACCGTCAGGATTACAATAGTCACATTTCCAAGGCCCAGCCCCTTCCTTCCAAGCGCAATTACAACCAAATTTAGGGCTATTGGTAGTAGACCAAAAATGATTAAAATGGGTTACCCGAGTTCCATTAGAATGTTGCATGCCCACTGATACCAGCGTACCACGTGATCCTTACTGTCGGTATTATCTCGCTGGCAACTTAGAAAGAGGGCATCAAAGAACCCATCTTGTCCAACTGCCTTACAGCCCTCGCCGGTATGCTGTTGGTAGGAACAACTTACCCAGCTATGATTAGTGAGTTTTACGTGGGTATGGTTCCACCGTCCTTGATATTTAGAACAGTCATACGTATGGCAACTAGGGTGATCATAGCAGTCAAATCCTAGAGATAGGGTCCAGTCACATCGGCTTTTGCCCACATATACCCCTTCTTGTTTTGTTCGGTTTAGACAAAGGATCCCCATCTCAGAGGAATAGAGTCACCAAGGGCTACTATCCTCATCCCAAACTTCTGTTCCTTTGTGGACTATACTTAAATTACTGATCCACCATTTAGCTTGCACTGGCTGGGCTACCCAAGGCCATTCATTCCAATCCCCTGGACCTCCACAAACCCAGCAGCTACTAAGATTGAAGCAACTCGCTATTATTTCTCCCAGTTGTATAAACCTATTCTCCCAACCATAGCCGTGATAGACACCTATGAACAGAAATATCAATAATGAGTTCATTATTGCTTTTTCCTAAACAGTCCTTTTAGCCCATCGAGTCCTTGATACTCCCAGACGGTGTCTTCGCCCGTGCCACCCCGGGCTTCCGGGGCCGGGGCGGGCAGAGGGCCGGTGTCCTCTTCCTTGGGATTGGTTCCCTGGTCAGGATTCAGAAACCGCTTTACCCGGGTGTGATGTGTCCATTTGTCGCTCCCAAGAATTTTAACTGCGGCCTGGCTGATGAGCGAAATGGTGTGTGGACCGTCCCACCTTGGCGTAAGGGGGTCGCGTTTCCACTTCTTGACAAGGACCTGGTCACCGATCCGGAACGGATGCACGGTCTGGTCCAAGGGAAGAGCCTGGAATGGCGCCGCGTCGATGCAGCTGTAACAAAACAGATTGCAACCCGGAAACCTGTTTCCATAGTAAGTCATTTCCCACTTCCCAGGTTACATCCTCCCGGAATCCTGGGATAAGTATTCGGGGAGGGAACCCAAAGACCAGTTCAAATGGTGAAAGCTTAAGACCCTTACGTGGGGCCCTTCGAATGCAGTTAAGGGCGAGTGGTAACGCATCAAGCCACTTTAAACTAGACTCTGTGCATAGTTTAGTGAGGGTATCCTTGAGAGTTCTATTTATTCTTTCCACCTGACCCGAGCTTTGCGGCCTCCAGGGTGTATGCAACTTCCATTGTATACCGAGTGCCTGGGACACCTGTTGCAAGACTTCAATACAGTCATGAGTGGGGCTGGTCTCATAGGAAACCCAAGGGTCAGGCAATAGGGTAGCTAGGTTGAGGGAGCTAACTGTCCTAAAGGTTAAGTTAGGGGCTAGCAAGGGCCCTACCTCATATCTGGTATGTCGACTGGGATTTAAATGCTTTTCCCCAGCGCCCGTCCCCAGTATTTGAGGCACCCCGTGGGGGACCACAACCTCAGTGTCCCCTCCCAGGGTTAATTTTTCAGCCTCTTGTACAAGAAGAGCGGTTGCTGCAACGGCCCATAAGCAGGCAGGCCACCCCTTGGCGACAGGGTCCAACACCTTTGAGTAGTATCCAATGGGTCGCCAGGTTGGTCCCGACCTTTGGCACAGAACTCCAGCAGCCACCCCTCCCCTCTCATGAACGTATAGAGTGAACGGCCTCCGAGGGTCGGGGAGGGCTAGAGCGGGAGGCTGAACCAAGGCTTCTTTTAGCTCTCGAAATGCTTTTTCCATCTCTTTGGTCCACGTCCAATGGAGCAGACCCTCTTTAGTTAAGGATTCATACAGCGGTTTGGCTCTTCCCCCGTAGTCAGGGATCCAGAGTTGACAAAACCCAGTCAACCCCAGGAAAGCCCTCAACTCTAGGGGGTTTTGAGGTCGAGGGTTATTGAGTATCACCTGGATTCTTTCTTTACCTAGACTACGACTTCCCTGGCACAAATGATACCCAAGAAAAGTGACCTGTCGCCTAACCAATTGTGCTTTTTCCTTTGAAACCTTATACCCCTGTGCCCCAAGGTAATTAAGGAGCTTTACAGTCTGCTCTTTACAAGCTGCCTCTGTTTCAGTACTTAAGAGCAAATCATCGCAATACTGGACTATGTTACATGAGGGGTGTCTAGCCAGGAATGGGGCAAGGTCCCTTCTCAACTGGCTGCCAAAAATCTCAGGTGCACAGGTAAGTCCCTGTGGGATCACGGTCCAAAGGTATTGGGCCTTATAATGAGTATCTGGGTCCTCCCACTCGAAGGCAAACAGTTTTTGAGATTCCAAATCAAGGGGGATAGAAAATAAGGCATCTTTTAAGTCTATTACAGAGAACCAACTGTGCTCTTTGGGAACTTGGCCCAAAATAGTATGGGGATTTGGGACGACTGGATAGGGAGCCTCTATTAACTTGTTAACCTGTCTCAGGTCCTGGACCAACCGATACTGCCCATTAGGCTTAGGCACTCCCATTATCGGAGTGTTGTACGGGGACGTGCCTTCCCTGATCCACCCACACTGCAGAAACTTTTGAATCAGAGGTTTTAACCCGATTCTAGTGGTCAGCTTAAGAGGGTATTGTCGAATTCGGACCGGGCTGCTTCCTTCCTTAAGGGAAATATGCACTGGTGAAGCATTCCGGGCTCGAGCGACACCTCCCTCCTCTGCCCAAACCTCAAGGTTAACCCCTGACAGCTGGCTTTCTTCATTCCTCCCCAGCATTCCGGGAGGTGATTTCCAGCACTTATCAGGGTCATCTGGTAATTTGAAGACTGCTGCTTAGGAAGTCTAACTTCCATAGTCCCTTTATCAAACGAGATTTCTGCCTGTAGTTTAGTAAGAATATCTCGTCCAAGCAGTGCGATGGGGCAAGAGGGGCTGCAAACAAATTGGTGGGAAATTTGGTGGTCCCCTACCTTTACTAGGAGAGGCAAAGTTTTTTCCAAAGCTGTAGTTTGTCCCTCTATCCCCTGTACCATGGCACATTCCCGAGCTCTACCTCGGGGAGCCTTACTAAGGGGGAGCAAACTAAGAGTGGCCCCAGTGTCAATAAGGGCTTCAATTGGGCGGCCCTCCACATTAATTTTTACCGTGGGATCCAGACTGGCAGCTTGCGCAGCCAGGAGGGGCCGCTGGGTCCCTCGGCTTCCCTATGGGGAAGATCCCTCCCCTGAACGTCCCGTGTTGTTGTAAAGGATGGGAAGGGACGGGGTTTTGTTTTTACGTTCCTTTCCCATGGCCTGTCGCCGGGGGCATTCATTCTTCCAGTGCCCCTCTTCCCTACAGATAGCGCACTGGTTTTGACCCAGGCGGGGGTCCCGTCCCCTCCCAGGTGGCCCTGGCTTCTCCTTAACCTTGTCCCCCCTTTCTGCATATCCTTCTCTCAGGGCCATGGCCAAAACACGGGCCCCTTTCTTTCGCTCCTCATCATCCCTCCGATCATAAACCTTCATGGCTATTTCTAAAAGTTCCTCTATATTCTTGCCCGAAGCCCCTTCCAATTATATAGCTCACTAGTGGAAAAGGGAACATATACCATAGTGAGATTACCCTCAGGGGCTACAGTTTCCTGCAGTGGACACAAATAATTCTGTTGCAGGGGCCCTTGGAGTCCCGGGCCACCCTTGCTCGATGAGCTAATAAGGGTAAACCGAATATCCCCAGGGTTATAGTCAGATGACAAGTTCCACTGCGTTTCAGAGCTCTGAGCTGTCACGGGGCCAGTCTTTCTCCTGGTGTGGTTAGACACCTGGGAGCTCAGAGAGATCGGAGGGGGCTCCCGTTTGGAAAAGTCCTGGTCGCTTGGCTCACCCCTTTCAGTTGAGGCATTATCCTCAGAGGAGGGGGTGGGGATTTCAATTGAGGGTACCGGAGCCGGGAGGCCAGGAGACAAAGGGGGAGGGGGCATAGGATCAGGGGCAGAGGGAATCTCAGCCAGCAGACAAGATTTCTTAACAGGGAAACAGGGTTTCCTAACAGGGGCACGGGCCATTAAGGTTTTAATAGTTTGTGATCTACATTTTTGCAACCATGGGGGATGATTGGCCACAAGGTCCTGCCAAATATCTATATAGGGATATTGGTCCCAATGCCCATCCCAGGTCACAATGCTATGTACTGCTTGTACAACCCCTGGTTTGAGCGTCCCTCCCTCGGGCCATTCCACCCCGAATGTCATCCATTCAAGAGTACAGAATTTTACAAGCTTGTCTTTACATAATACAATTCCATAATTAGCCTGGCGTCTAAACGCCTTCCAGTTTTCCAGCATACATCCCAGGGGTGTCCAGGAGAAGGTGCTTTGTCCGGACCCCATTATGCTTTACCCAGAGTTTTCCGAGACAGAGATATCAAGAGGGGGAAGAGGTATAGATCTAGTTCTAACTCAGATATCCGCTGGGTCATGAGGTTCGGCTGACCCCCCTTGCAATCAAGATATCCTGGTCATCGGGTTTCCCCTTGCAGGAGTCTTGGGGCGGCTGAAGTCAGCTTAAGCCTCAGACCTGTCAGCAGCACTCATTCATCTTTCACACAGATCCTTTAATCAGTTACAATCTCGGTTTCCAACACACCATTAAGAGGAGAAACAAGATTACCCTTCCTATAAACAAGAGTAATCCCTGAGGTTGCTCCAAGTCCCAATAATTGTTAAAAACGGCCCATGGACTTGTGGAGTTAGTTACGTTACTCATTGGCCGTTATTTGCTTACCCTTTAACCAAAAACACAACAACAAGACATTTACAAAGCTACAATAATGTTAACATACCTTCCCGTATACAGGCTGCCTAGGGGATTTCCACTGTCCAACCCACACCTCGGGGGCGTTATTCCTCAAACCCAGGAGGTAAACGCACTTACCGCCCGAAGTGGCCGCGTCCGGCAGTCAGACTTCCCCTCCTTCTGAAGCCGTCTTGCTTCCGTGTCCTTCAGAGTTCTCTTTAGAGAGGACACAGCCGCCCCGGCCGATTGTGACGATCCGAGGCCCGAGCAAAGCAACAGCTCGAGGTGGCCACTCCTCGGAATCGCCCTCGGCCGTCGGTCAGTGCCCTCTACAGGGAGAGAAGTCCCGGCGGAGTCGCCATTTGTTAGCCAAATGGGCTCGTTTCCCCCTGGAGCTGCCCAATTACCCCAAGGAGGCACGGGAGTCTAGAAGACGGCTTCAAGTTCTTTATTGATCAGTCAGCTGAGCGGGTGTCCCCCTCGACTCATGCCAGAGGGAGGAGCACACCTTACAAGCGGAGAGCAAGCCTTTTTATACCCAGTAACAAATGACTTAACGTGCATACATTCTGCTGACCTAAGGAATTTTAAATTCCTTTCTAGGGGTATATAGGATACATCTGTTGGGTCCCCTTGATTGATTGCCCTTCCAGGGTCCAGGGGTAGGGGTAATGGGATACATCTGCTGGGCCTCCTTGCTGTTGGGCCTCTTTGATTGATTGTCTTGCTATACCTTTATATATGGGAAAAACAGCTTGGATAATAGGCAAGTATTTGGCCTTTATTCTAACATTGGGGTGTGTGTGTGGGTGTGTGTGTGGGGGGGCAGGTGGGTGTGGGGGAGGGTGTGTGGGTGGGGTCTGTGGGTGGGTGTGTGTGGGAGGGGGTGTGGGGGGTGTGTGTGTGGGGGGGTGTTTTTATACACCCCTGAACCACAAAAGTTGTACCCACAAAAGTGCCGCGCAGACAACGCCGCGGAGAGGATTCCCCCCCTCCCCCGCCCAGACACACAAAGGGGGGAACCCCCTGAGCCCCGCCCCTCCCCATCGCTAGCCACGCCCCTCCAGCCCCGGCGCGTCCCTTTTCCCGCCCTGGAGCAGAGCCCCAGGGGCCGCGGCGGCCAATCAGGGAGCGTGAGGGAGCAAGAACTACGTTTCCCAGCAGGCCCCGGGAGAGGGGGCGGGCAGACAGGCTGTCTTCCGCCTCCTGCGGGAGGGAAGCGCCCGTTGTTGGCGCAGGCGGTGCCCTCCCTTCCGGCCCGAGGCGCTTCAGGAACTACACCTCCCAGCCTGCCCTGGGGCGCTTCCACCCTCTCGCGCTCCAGGTAAGGGAGGGCCCCGGGGTCATCCTGCCCCCCCCCCCCCGCCCGCGCAGAGACTCCCCCCTGCGCCCCTCCGACCCGCTGACGTCATGCTGGGAGTGGCGCCCGATGCCGGGAGTGCATCGTCCCCCTGCCCCCAGCCTGCCCCCCCCCCCCGCCCGATGATAAGAGCCGCTCGGGTGCGGGGATCGGCTCCAGGGCCCTCGGGGAGCAGCCCCCGCAGGGGGGGCCCTGCTGGGGCACAGCCCCTCGCTACCCCTCTCCCTGCAGCCTGAGCTGCCCCCCCCCCCCCCCGCCAGCACATTCTCTGGCTGCCCCCGCCTGCATCCTGGGCGATTTTCAAACTTTTTGAGCTGAGTCCCTCCCCCCCCCCCCCTTTGAGTTATATATTTTTGGTTGCATCCCCCCATAACCCAGACAGGCTGGGTGGCCTGCTGAGGTGAGTCAGGGGGTGGAGGTGGCGTGCCCTCTCTGAACCCCTTTGTGTGGAGCAGGCCCCCCTCCAAATAGAAGTCAAACGATGTCTATACCCAAGGGTCCCAGCCCGAAGCCCTCCTGAGTCGGCTCCCTGCCCCATTGGGCCCTGGAGTTTCTATAGTATGTTGGGGGGAGGCTCAGAAAGAAAAAGATTGAACCCCCTGCTCCAGGAGTTGTCAAAGATAAGTGCTAACTGTTTCAAGATTGCTTCAGCTAACTCCTTTAGTCCCTGAGGATGAATTTCATTAGGCCTTGCAGACTGTAATACATCTAACTTATCCAAATATTTATTAATGAGGGCTGTTGATTAACTGCAGTTAACTCATGCGATTAACTCAAAAAAAATGTATCGCGATAAAAAAATGAATTGTGATTAATCACAGTTTTAATTGCGCTGTTAATAAATTTCAATTGGTATTCTATTGTTTAAGTATTTGGGATGTTTTTTTACATTTTCATATATACTGTATTCTGTGTTGTAATTGAAAGCAAGGTGTACATTATTTTTTATTACAAATATTTGCACTGTAAAAATGATAAACAAAAGAAATACTATTTTTCAATTCACCTCATACAAGTACTGTAGTGCAATCTCTTTGTCATGAAAGTGCAATTTACAAATGTAGATTTTTTTTTTGTTACATAGCTGCACACAAAAACAAAACTGTAAAACTTCAGAGCCTAGAAGTCCACTCAGTCCTACTTCTTGTTCAGCCAATCGCAAAGACAAACAAGTTTGTTTACATTTACAGGAGATAATGCTGCCCTCTTCTTAGTTACAATGTCACCGGAAAGTGAGAACAGGTATTTGCATGGCACTTTTGCAGCCGGCATTGCAAGGTATTTATGTGCCAGATATGCTAAACATTCATATGCTCCTTCATGGTTCAGCCACCATTCCAGAAGACATGCTTCCATGCTGATGACACTCGTTAAAAAAATAATATGTTAATTAAATTTGTGACTGAACTCCTTGGGGGAGAATTTTACGTCCCCTCCTCTGTTTTACTCGCATTCTGACATATATTTCATGTTATAGCAGTCTCAGATGATGACCCAGCACATGTTGTTTGTTTTAAGAACACTTTCACTGCTGATTTGACAAAACACAAAGAAGGTACCAATGTGAGATTTCTAAAAATAGCTACAAGGAATCTGGTGGCACTTTAAAGACTAACAGATTTAGTTGGGCATAAGCTTTCGTGGGTAAAAACCTCACTTCTTCAGATGCATAGAGTGAAAGTTACAGATGCAGGCATTATATACTGACACATGGAGAGCAGGGAGTTACTTCACAAGTGGAGAACCAGTGTTGACAGGCCCAATTCAATCAAGGTGGATGTAGTCCACTCCCAATAATAGATGAGGAGGTGTCAATTCCAGGAGAGGAAAAGCTGCTTCTGTAATGAGCCAGCCACTCCCAGTCCCTAGTCAAGCCCAGATTAATGGTGTTAAATTTGCAAATGAATTTTAGTTCTGCTGTTTCTCTTTGAAGTCTTTCTGACTTTTTTTTGTTCAATGATAGTGACTTTTAAATCTGTAATAGATTGAAGTGTTCACTTACACTGTGTTATAATTGAAATCAATATATTTAAAAAGTTTTTCATTATTGTTTAACAGTGCGATTAATCACAATTAATTTTTTTAATTGCTTGACAGCCCTATTATTAACCGGTTATTTCCCCATTGTGGTTTCTGTTCCTTCCCCCTCTTGGTTAAGAATTATTGTTTTACGTATCTGGTCACAATTAATCTTTTTTAGTGAATGTAAAAAGGCATTAAACACCTTATTCTTCTTTTAGTCATCTGTTATGAGCTCTCCTTCCCTTGTAAATAGGGGACCTACACTTTCCTTTACCTTTGTCTTGCTCCTAATATATTTATAGAACCTTTATCTTATTGCCTTTTATGTCACTTGCTAGGTGTAACTCATTTTGTGAGTTAATCTTTCTGATTTTGTTCCCACATGCTTGTGCTACTCTTTTGTACTCATCCGTAGCAATTTGTTCATGATTCCACTTTTTTTTAGGATTCCTTTTTATTTTCTGGTCATTAAAGAGTTCCTGATAGAGCTATATTGCCCGCTTACTATTCTTTCTATCTTTCCTTCACATTGTGATAGTTTGGTGTTGCTCCTTTAATATTGTCTCTGAGAAACTGCCAGATCTCTTCAACAATTTTTTCACCTCAGATTTTATTCCCATGGGACCTCACCTACCAGACCTCCGCGTCTATTGAAGTCTGCCTTTTTGATTTCCATTGTCCTTAGTCTGTTACTCCCATGCCTGCCTTCTCATAGAATCTTGAAATCTATCATTTCATGATCACTTTTGCCCATATTGCTTTCCACCTTCAGTTTCCTAACTAACTCCTTCTTGTTAGTCAGAATCAGGTGTAAAATGGCCATCCTCCGGATACTTCTTCAATCTTCTGAAAGAAACAGGAGTCCCCAGTACATTGCAAGAACTTATTGGATACTTTGTGTTTGGTTGAATTATCTTTTCTAACAGATGTCTGGGTAGATAAAGGCCCTCCCCCCCATTACTAACTATGTTTTGAATTTTTCTATTGTAGGCATGACAGTCTAGAACATCAGTGTGCAGGGAAAGAGCCTGGGGGGAATTGTGCCTATTCTGACATGTTTCTTATCACTCTTTTTGCCCTAACAGGTTGCGTCATAACATCCCTGTTTTGCTCCAGATCATTCCATCCTTCCAGGGAACAGGGAAGGGAAATGGCTGCAGTGGAGCCAGTTGAGGTAGGGATTATCAGGGAGTTGCTGGTGGGTTCCCTTTGGCGGGAGAAGGGCTGTAAATACATAGGAGGAGGGGACCTTTGCGGGGGTTGGTCAGGAAATACACCAGGTGGAGAAAGGGAGGGGGACAGGGTCTGATAAACCTGCTGAGATTTGTTTACTGTGAGGCCTAGATCTTAGTAATAGACCCATGGACTTGGTGGGTGGGAATTCCCTGATTTGTGAAACAGAAAACAACCCTGCTGGACTGGGCTGGGAAAACTTACCAGACTCCAGTACTGGAGTCTGAACCTATTAGGCCTGTTGTGAGTTATAAAGGGGCACCCACCAGTGAAGCCCAGGGAAGACACCCCATCCCTACAATATGGTTTCTGGCAATGGGGAGGGGGTTCCGATTCACGCCAGGGAGTTGTCCCTGGACCCTATTTGGGGCTCCATCTCCTATATCAGCCTCTGGCTAGTCGGTGAGTGGTGAATGTGAAGACCCCTGCCCCCTCTGTCTGCTGGGAGGGCTGAGGGGCGTTCTCTTTCTCCCCTCACCCTCGGGCTTCCTGGCTGCTCTGATGGGGTAGGTGTGGGACTATGTTGCCTGCCTGACTCCCAGAATTCCCATGTGATTGGCCCTTCTCCCTTGGGAGTAGTGGGGTTGTCACTGGGCACCAGGTACTGAGTAGGGGGCTTTGCTCTTTCAGGGGCTGGTGGCCTTCGAGGAGGTGGCTGTGTATTTCACCAGAGAAGAGTGGGCTCTGCTGGACCCCGCTCAGAGGGCCCTCTACAGAGATGTCATGCAGGAGAACTATGAGAATGTGACCTCGCTGGGTAAGGATTCCTGTCCCCTCGGTTATCAGAAGGGGAAATGAAGAGTTAAGGTTCACAATACCTCGCGATGCAACCTCAACTCTGCCTTGTTTCAGCAACACACCAGCAGGCCAGTGACACATATACTAGTATTCTACCCTCCCTGCTACAGAACTCTTTGGGAACAGAGCAGAGAAGCAGGATAGCACCAAGTCTAACATCTTCTCTTTGCTCAGGCAAAGGTTAGGATTAGGTCCAGTGTATGGAACAGAAGCTACGTACACCTGGCCTGCACTCAAACATTGAGCCTGCTACCCACAATCCATCTCACACTTTCCTAATGTTACCACCCCTTTACCCTTGCAGTGAGGATTCCTTATGAGTCATTGCCTCCACGTACCCCTCACTATGGCACCAGACTACTGACAACCCTCGTGGGAAGAACACACCCTTGTGCACCTTTATTGACACAACCTACAACACTCAGCACTGAAATTAGGAACATCTGTTCCTTCAACTGTCACATGCACCTCTCTTCATATCACAGTCACAGCTCTGCCAAACTGCTCCAACAATTCCTTCCACCGTTCATTTAAAGCTACAGCCGACACAGTGCACGTAGCAGGAGTGCATGCAGATAAAGGCTGGCATTCAAATCTGTACAACGCAACACAAACAATGGCATGTTCTCTTAGTTCTTCCTCCTGTTAATTATTCATCAACACATTTGAATGCCAGGGAATACGATTAGGTCATCCGTCTGACCTCCTGTATAATACAGGCCATACCATACAGCTTCATCTATTTATCATTGTAGTGAGATGAATACCTGGTGTTTTCATGAAAATATCTTCCAGAAAGGCATCCAGGCTTGCTTTGAACAGTTCAAGAGATGGAAAATTTGCCACTTCCCTGGTAGTTAGTTAACCTTTGTACCACCGTTACTGACCTATTTCCAGTGACATTTGCCAGTTCCAGAATTAGGAGATAGGGGCAGAGTTAAGGTTGCATTGCGGGGCTGGTGTGTAGTTTTTCTTCTCATTTGCTGGTTTTCAGAGGTTTTAACTATCTCCACCATTCACATGCTGGAAGGGCATGAGGCAGCCCTGGCAACGAAAATGATCAGGGGGCTGGGGCACATGACTTACGAGGAGAGGCTGAGGGAATGGGTTATTTAGTCTGCAGAAGAGAAGAGTGAGGAGGGATTTGATAGCAGCCTTCAACTACCTGAAGGGGGTTCCAAAGAGGATGGAGCTCGGCTGTTCTCAGTGGTGGCAGATGACAGAACAAGGAGCAATGGTCTCAAGTTGTAGTGCGGGAGGTCTAGGTTGGATATTAGGAAACACTAGTTGACTAGGAGGGTGGTGAAGCAGTGGAATGTGTTACCTAGGGAGGTGGTAGAATCTCCATCCTTAGAGGTTTTTAAGGCCCGGCTTGACAAAGCCATGGCTGGGATGATTTAGTTGGTGTTGGTCCTGCTTTGAGCAGGGGATTGGACTAGATGACTTCCTGAGGTCTCTTCTAACCCTAATATTCTATGTTTCTATGATTCTATTCTATGACATCCTTAACTCTGTTTTAATGTAGTTTCTTGGCATTTAATTTCCTTGATTTCTTTTTAATGGACTTTTTTTGCCAATATAAGTGTGTCTACATTAGAGCTTTTACCGGCAAACTATGGTAGGTAGGGATATGATTTTTCACACCACTAACCGACAGCAATCCTGGCAAAACTCTTAATTAACAGCCAGTCTAATATCTCCGTGTAGATTTGAGAGTACTTTAAAATATTGTTCTTAACACAGAAATGTTGGAAACTTCAAAGAGAGACTCCTCAGAATGCAAGCAAAATCCACAACACACATTGTCTGAAAGTTGTCAATGATAGGGCTCATACTCAAATGCATGATGTAGCTCAGGTTCAAGGCCCTAGCATGTCCTCTTGAGCCAACCAATTACTCTGACAGCAGACTGCTGGAAACCCTCTAGCTGTTAAAAGACCTTCATCTTTCTGCACATGTGAATTTCCATCTCTTTGATCTATCATTCATCAGCCATCTCCTCGAAGGTCAACGACCCCTGAAAGAGCAAATGCCCACACTCAGTACCTGCTCCTTGAAGGAGGAGGCTTTTAGGTTTATTAGGAACTGGGGAACCTCTTGGGAAAGGAGGAGCCTGTACAGGAAGGATGGGGTCCACCTAAACCAAAATGGAACCTGACTTCTGGCATGTAAAATTAGAAAGTTTATAGAGGAGATTAAATTAAGGGCAGGGGGAAAGGCAACAGGTGTGGAGGAGCACATGGTTCAGATGGAGTTTTCCCTTAAAGGAGGATCTCTTAATGGGGATTCCCTGTATCCTAGTAAAGAAGAGCGGCTAGAAGTTCATAAAGTACAGGTAATAACTGAAGAGAAACAGTTAAATGAAAGAGAGTCCTGTTCCATTACATCACATGAAGTCAGACAGCTAAATATTGACAAAATTTTTAGAAGGCTAGATACTAAGATGGGTGAACTTGAGTGCCTGGATTTAAATGAGAATATTGAAACAATAGGTATCATAAAAACTTGGTGAAATAATGATAATCAATGGGACATGGTAATACCAAGATACAAACTATATAGGAATGACAGAGTAGGTTGTGCTGGTGGGGGAGTGACACTATATGTGAAAGAAAGAATAGAGTCAAATATAGTAAAAAAATAAATAAATAATTCAAACTGTGCCATAGAATTTGTATGGATAGTAATTCTATGCTTGAATAATAAGAATATAGCAGTAGGAATATGCTACTGACCATCTGACCAGGATAGTGAATATGAAATGCTCAGGGAGATTAGAGGCTATATGAATAGAAATCTCAATAATAATGGGGGATTTCAACTATCCCCATGTTTACTGGGAACATGTCACCTCAGGGTGGGATGAAGAGATAAAGTATTTAGAAACCATTAATGGCTGCTTTTAGGAGCCCCTAATCCTGGAACCCACAAGGGGAGAGGCAGTTTTTGATTTTGTCCTAAGTGGCACACAGGATCTGGTCCAAGAGGTTAATGCAGTTGAACTATTTGGTAATAAAGACCATAATATCATTAAATTTAACATCCTTGCAAGGGGGAAAATACCAAAGAAGCCCACTGCAGTAGCATTTAACTACAGAAAGGGGAACTACACAAAATTAAGAGAGCTAATTAAATGGAAATTGAAAGGAACACTCACAAAAGTGAAATGCCTGCAAGCTGCATGAAAACTGTTTAAAATGCCATATTACAGGCTCAAAATAAATGTGTACCCCAAATGGGAGTGGGGGAAAACTGTAAGAGGACTAAAAAGTACAACCACAGCTAAGGCAGTTAGAGGCAAAAAGCCATCTTTTAAAAATTGGAAGTGAAACGCTACTGAGGAAAATAGAAAGGAGCATAAACTCTGGCAGGTCAAGTGTCAAAGCATAATTAGGCAGGCCAAAAAAAGAATTTGAAGAGCAACTAACAAAACTCACTGAAACGAACAACAATTTTTTTTTTTAAGTACATCAGAAGCAGGAAGCCCTGCCAAAGAATCAGTGGGACCACTGGGTGATTGACGTGCTAAACAAGCACTCAAGGAAGCCAAGACCATTACAGAAAAACTAAATTAATCCTTTATATCAGTCTTCACTGCAGAGGATATGAGGGACTTTCCTCTACCCGAGCCATTCTTTTTAGGTGACGAATCAGGAACTGTCCCAGATTAAGGTGTTGATAGAGGAGGTTTTGGAACAAATTGATAATTTAAACATTAATAAGTCACCAGCACTAGATGAAAACAACAAGTAGTCTGGTGGCCCCTTAAAGACTAACAGATTTATTTGGGCATAAGCTTTCGTGGGTGAGGTTTTTACCTCTAAAGATAAAGATAGTTATCTAAAGATAGTTAAGTCCAAAGCAGACTATGAAGAGTTACAAAGGGGTCTCACAACATTAAATGACTGGGCAACAAAATGGAAGATGAAATTTGGTGTTAATAAATGCAAAGTAATGCACATTAGAAAACACAATCCCAACTATAAATTCAAAATGATGGTGTCTAAAAGCTGTTACCACACAAGAAAGAAATCTTGGAGTCATTGTGGATAGTTATCTGAACACATCCACTCAATGTACAGTGGCAATTAAAAAAGCTAGCAAAATGTTAGGAACCGTTAGGGAAGCAATAGGTAATAAGACAGAAAATATCATAATGCCACTATATAAATCCATGGTATGCCACATCTTAAATACTGTATGCAGTTCTGGTCACCTCATCTCAAAAAAGATATGTTAGAATTTAAGAAGGTGCAGAGAAGGACAACAAAAATTATTAGGGGTATGGAACAGCTTCCATATGAGGATTAAAAGATTAAAAAGACTGGGAGTGTTCAGCTTGGAAAAGAGACGACTAAGGGGGGATATAATAGAGATCTATAAAACTATGAATGGTGTGGAGAAAGTGGATAAGGAAGTGTTATTTACCCCTTCACATAATACAAGAACTAGGGGTTATGTGATTAAATTAATAGGGAGCAGATTTATAACAAACAAAGGTAAGTACTTTTTCACACAATGCACAGTCATCCTGTGGAATTCATTGCCGGGGATGTTGTGAAGGCTGTAATTATAAGTGGGTTCAAAACAGAATTCGATGGAGACTGACTGGCTAAGCGGCAGTTCTGCAGAAAAGGACCTGGGGATTACAAGTGGACAAGAAACTGGATATGAGTCAACATATGCCCTTGTTGCCAAGAAGGCTAATGGCATATTGGGCTGCATTAGTAGGAGAATTGCCAGGAGATCGAGGGAAGTGGTGACTCACAGATGCATGGGCAATGATTATTCCCCTCTGTTCGGCATTGGTGAGGCCACATTTGGAGTATTGCATCTAGGTTTGGGCCCCCCACTACAGAAAGTATGTGGACAAATTGGAGAGAGTCCAGTGGAGGGCAACGGAAATTATTAGGGAGCTGGGGCACATGATTTATGAGGAAAGGCTGAGGGAACTGGACTTGTTTAGTCTGGAGAATTGAAGAGTGAGGGGGGATTTGATAGCAGCCTTCAACTACCTGAAGGGGGGTTCCAAAGGGGATGGAGCTCGGCTGTTCTCAGTGGTGGCAGATGACAGAAGGAGGAGCAATGGTCTCAAGTTGCAGTGGGGGAGGTCTAGTTTGGATATTAGGAAAAACTTTTTCACTAGGAGGGTGGTGAAGCACTGGAATGGGTTACCTAGGGAGGTAGTGGAATCTCCTTCCTTAGAGGTTTTTAAGGCCCAGCTTGACAAAGCCCTGGCTGGGATGACTTAGTTGGTGTTGGTCCTGCTTTGAGCAGGGGATTGGACTAGATGTTCTCCTGAGGTCTCTTCTAACCCTATTCTTCTATAATTCTAGCTCAAGGATCTGGAAGGGTTGGTGCTGGTTAGAGAAAAGGGAGCATGGGTTTTGTAGTGGATACTTCAGGAAATAGGCGTGCTAGCAATGGGATGAGCAAAGGGACACGGTTTTGGCAGGAGCTGTTGGGAATCAGGACAAAGAAACCATTGAGACAGTGGGATAATAGGGTGGAAATGGCTGGGGAGCAGAAAATTTGGGAAACTGGTAGTGAGGAGGGCTATGGGCAATAGGAGGGGAGGAGAGAACACAAGGAGTGATTGCTCCTGGGGTCCCAGCATAGGCGCCAAATTCCGCTCTACCCGGTGGGTGCTCGACCCCGCCTCTTCCTGCCCCCACTCCACCCCTTTCCCAAAGTTCCCGCCTCCTTCCCGTCCCCATTCCACCCTCTCCCCCAAATCCCTGCCCCCTGCCCCACCTCTTCTCCGCCTCCTCCCCTGAGCGTGCCACATCTCCGTTCCTCCCGGAAAGTCCTAAGCGCCGCCAAACAGCTATTAGGTGGCGGAGGGGAGGGCGGGAAGCGCTGGGAGGGAGAGGAGGGAGCGGGGACGCGGTGTGCTCGGCGGGATGGGAGAAGGAAGTGAGGACGGGGGAGCTTGGCTGCCAGTGGGTGTGGAGCACCTGCTAATTTTCCCCCGGGGGTGCTTCAGCCCCGGAGCACCCATGGAGTCGGCGCCTATGGGTCCCAGGAGGTGGGGAAGGGTGAGAGCAGTTAGAGGAAGGGTTTGAAGATCACTGTGATTGACAGGGGTAATTGCATCTCTGTGCCCTTCCTTGTCTCTCTGAGTGTCCCCCCCCACATAGCTGTCGGGCCTCGTGCCTTTCCCACTTCTGCAGTGTCTCTGGGCCTCTCTCTATCAGTAAGAAGCAGTTCCAGGAGGATTTCCTCTCCAGCTTGAGTCTTCCCTTTCTGGGACATGCAGTTAGCTGCTCTGGGTTTTAGGAGCCCCTTTGATTGTGAGTGTCTGGCTGTGTGTGTTCCCAGTAAACATGGGCAGAGTTAAATCCCTCATAAGAAGAGTTTCCTGCACCTTTGAGCATCTGGGGAGCTGGCCCCAGGATTTTACTGCTTTAAAACGAGAAGCGTTTAAAATAACAGAACTTCTTTTGTGTGTGACGAATGTCCCATGAATTCACCTGATCTCACTTGTCTTCTTTTCCCTGGGCAGGGTTTCCAGTTTCCAAACCTGATATCTCCCGGCTGGAAAGATGGGAAGAACTGTTCTCCCCAGATCTCCAGGGCTTAGAGAAAAGAGAGCTCCCGAGAGGCATCTACACAGGTGAGTAATCATTAAATGAACTCAGTGCCAGAAGGAAACAGCTGGGATTCCCAACAAAGACCTTGTGAGCTCTCTTTGTTCAGGCTTGTCTGCAGCAAGTGTCATATCCTCAGGGCAGATATTGCTCATGGCTTCCTACCCATCCTGACTATCTCCTGTCACTAGCTTCCTCCCTGAACTTCCTTCTCCCTGAGTGTTTAAATGGGACTGGATGTAGAATTGATCCCCTCCTCTCTTCTCTTTGGGGATGAGTTTGGGGAAATTCAGTCCCTCATTTTTTTCCCCCCCATCTCCAGCTATTCTTTTCATTTGTTCTCCCCTTTTCCATTCCTGTTTCAGATTTTTTTTTTCTCTGTCCCAGCAGGTGATGGGATGGTGAGTGAGACCTCGGAGCAGAAGCCTCAGCAGGAAGATGATGAGCAAGTCAAACCATATGGGACATTATTGCAAAGATGCAAAGGGAGTGTGACCAGGAGTTGTGAGCAGGGAAAAGCCTGTGAGAGTCAGCACAGGCCAGAGAAGTGGCAGGGAAACCAGCCAACACAGAAAGTTGGTAAATCTGTTAATTGTCGGGGAACTCACAAAGGCCTCAAGGAACCCACGACCCAGCAGAGAATCCCCACGGGAGAGAGAAATAACACATGTGTTGAGTGTGGAAAAAGGTTCAGTAGGCCTGCCCTGCTTCTTAGCCATCAGAGAATCCACACAGGGGAGAAACCCTATGAATGCTGTGTGTGTGGGAAAACCTTCACTGAGCGCTCAACCCTTATTAAACATCAGAGGATCCACACAGGGGAGAAACCCTACGAATGCTGCGAGTGTGGGCAAACCTTCACTGAGCGCTCAACGCTTATTCAACATCAGAGGATCCACACAGGGGAGAAACCCTATGAATGCTGTAAGTGTGGGAAGACCTTTGCTCGGAGCTCACACCTTATTAGGCATCACAGAATCCACACACAGGAGAAACCCTACGAATGCTGTGAGTGCGGGAAAACATTCACTGAGTGCTCATCCCTTATTCAGCATCAGAGGATCCACACAGGGGAGAAACCCTATAAATGCTGTGAGTGTGGGAAAACCTTTGCGCAGAGCTCACATCTTAATAGGCATCAGAGAATCCACACAGGGGAGAAACCCTACGAATGCTGTGAGTGCGGGAAAACCTTCACTCGGAGCTCACACCTTATCAGACACCACAGAATCCACACAGGGGAGAAACCCTATGAATGCTGTGAGTGCGGGAAAACCTTCACTCAAGACTCATCCCTGATTAAACATCAGAGAATCCACACAGGGGAGAAACCCTATGAATGCTGGGAGTGCAGGAAAACATTCGTTCTGCGCTCACACCTTAATAAACATCAGAGGATCCACACCAGGGAGGAACTCTATTAATGTTTCGAATGTGGGGAATTCTTCCATCAGAGCTCAGCCCTTATTACTCCCGAGAGCATTCTGCGCTAAAAATTCTGTGCCAAAAATAAAAATTATACGCACAATATTTTAAAATTCTGCAGAAATAAATAAATAAATGCAGAGGCTCCAGCCTGGCAGTGTGGAGCACAGGCCACTGGCTTTATGCAGGTGGGAGATCACCCTGCAGCCTCCCCACCCTCCACCCCTGGGACACAGAATCAGTGGTGAGGCTGCACCGAAACCTGACACAGCACAAGGCCTGCCCCATAAACACTCTGGGGCCCTGCCCCTCAGTGCCAGGAGCATCCAGTGTGGGGCAGGCAGGCTCAACCAGGCAGGAACCAAGTGTGAAGGGGCTCAGTGTGGAGGAATCCAGGTGTGGGGTGAGAGGATTGTGCGTGGGACAATCTGGGTGCAGGCAGCTCATTGTAGGGTGTAGATGTGGAGGGGATCTGGATGCACACTGACTTGTTGGGATTCCATGTGCAGGGGTAATGGGACTCTGCAAGTGCTTCCAGATGAAAGTGGTTGGATCTCAGCGGAGGGGTCTGGGTGTGGGGGTCTCAGCAGGGGGGTCTGGATGCTGGGGGAGTGGGGCTTGGTGGGGGTCTGGGTGCAGTTAGTTGGGGGTCAGTGGCATGAGGGTGTGGATGTGGGGACTCAGGGTGGTGCAGGAGGGTGGGGGTTTGAGTGCAGGGAGCTCAGTGGGGGGTGATCTGGGTGCAGGGGTTGGGGTCTGGAGACTGGGGGGCTCCCGATGCAGGGGTTGAGCTTCAGTGGGATGGGGTTTGGTTATGGAGGGCTAGGGGGGTTCTGGGTGTACAGGGGTGAGGCTTGGCAGGGGTGTCTGGGTATGGGAGGTCCAGATGCATGTAAGTTGGATGTACAGTGACCCCTCCCCCCGCAGCTGAGGAGTGATGGGGGAGGATGCTGAGTTTCCTGCAGTTTCTGGGGGTGGGTCTGACACAGTCCCAGCCACTTCTTGCAGGGGAAGAGGAAGTCCCATCCTCTCCTGCCTCCAGCCCAGCCGGGACTAGCAGCTGATCCCAGCTCAGGGTAGGAGGCATTGGTTGGGGTATCCCCAGCCCTGTGGGGATTTACCTCTCCAACAGCTGCTCCGGGTGCATGAAATGATGTACCTGTGCAGCTAGGGGGTGGTGCGTAACTACTCTTGCAGCTTCCCTGTCAGAAAGTCATTTTTCTGCAGGGAAGGAAAGAAATCTGCAGGGGACATGAATTCTGCATACGCTCAATGGCACAGACTTCCTCCAGGAGCAGCCCTTATTTATCACTAAGGAAGCTGCAAGAGGAGATAAACACCAAAACTTTGTGTAGGGCTGAGAAAAGATTTTGTTTCCCTTTTGCTGATGCCCACATAGTGAGCTTTAAGGCAGCATTTGTGTCACCATTTTCTTTCACTTCCGCCAGCTGAGTTGTGTGCTTTTCCCTTGTGCATCTCAGCCTCAGTTGGAGTGAATAAAACAGTCTTTTTTATCAACTTCTTTGTCCTATGTCATGGAAGTGTGCGTCCCTCCACCAGGAATGTCAATCAACTCTGGGCGGGGGAACCAGGAGTGAATGCAGCTAGGTACACGGTTGGTAAATCTATCTGGGTCTTGATTCCATTAGGATTTTCCATGGAGTTAGCTAACTTGTATTAGCTATCCTGATGTAAAACTATAACTATTTTTAAAATTAAAGAAAATAGCCCATATTTAGTGGGCAGGTTAATTTAGCAGATTTCCTCAAGACTTGACATGACCTCAATCACTGTTCTATAGTCCAAATGAATTTGGAGCATCACATTTAAGCTTTTCTTCACACTGCAAAGCAACTGTTAGTCACCAGGTTCCCCCTAGGGACAGACGGGGCAGACACCCACAAAACACATCTCTTCCCGCATATTGCATTCTCCACACCTGAGAAGACAAAATGACACAATTGTTTAACTTTGATGGAGGGGTCCTGCCCTAAGGAGTTTGGTTAGTAAGATGGCTGAAACGTGTTTAGAAAAATTTGCTTTGCAACTAAAATAATTTCTTAAGTATGTGTTAGTAAGCATTTTATCTTTATTTTTCTTGTAGCCAATTATGATTGTTATGCCTCAGTGACTGTATGCATATAGGAATACAGGTTTAAGTTTGTATGCATATAAAATCTCTCTTTGTAGTTGATAAACTATATATAACTCTATATAAGTTGGTGTGTTTAAACTGATGTTTCTGAATAACTATTTGAAATAATCTTACATATTATTCTCTTAAAGGTTTATTGGACTTCAAATATTGTGTACTGTCCAGAAGATACATTTCTGGGGAAATCTGGGACTGGGGGCGTATTGGGGGGTCACCGTGCAGTATAAGCAGGGCTGGGAAGAGACAGAGTGTAACCAAAGTGTGGCTGGCAGGCCGCAGTTACACACACACACACTCAGGGTGTGGCTTGCATGCTGGAAGGCTGTTCGTGAGCGGCCCAGGTGGGAACTACTTCAGCAAGGCATTGTAAGGCACCCAGGATTTCAGGGCAGGGGTAATACAGCTACTCATGAGGCTGGATTGTACCCTGGTATGTCACAGCTCTACAGGACGTTACTCCTGACGTCATCTCCTAGCTAAGCCTGTGGTTTGGGAAATGCTGTCCCTAACTATGGCGATGTGGAAATAAAAGTGTGTTTTCGTTGACTTCACCCCTCAGCAGGAACTGCAACTGTGTGTGAAATATAATCAGCGTTGAAGCTGAGCTGCAGGAAAATAAATAACTATTTTTGCTTAGAAACCCCATCTCAGGTAGCTAACAGAGATTGACCTAAACTTATGTCTAGTTCCTAACTGACACCTGTGCCACCAGTTTAAAGGAATAAACTGGCCATGTTTGCAGAAGCTATTCCTGACTAGCACTGCTGAGATTTTGGGTGGTTTGCTAAACGATTCTACTCCAGGGAAGTGTACTTTTAGCACGGTGAAGGATTTGGCAAGAACTCAGATAGAAATAGCAGGCACCCAGCTGTTGGTCCCCAAATACCCAGTTCTGTACCCCACATACGGTACATCCCAAAGACCCAGCTCCAAACATGCACTCCAAACCCAAGCAGACTCATGATCCCTAACTCCAGCCATTCCTCCAACCCCAGCTCTGAACCGCCAGATACACCCGCCCCAAGCTGCGATGGTCCCCTCACACTCAGGGCGTATCCTGGGCTGCAAGATCTGCACCAGTTCTAGGCCCTGATCTCCTCTTTCAGCTCCCTGGGCCCAGCTACTCCCTGGCTCAGTTTCATCGACCCTGCAGCAGAGGCTGCTCCTCTCTGCACTGTCTGGGATACTTGTCCACCCTGTCCTACTGCAGCTGTGGGCAGCCCCCTCTCAGGTCTGTGGGGGAGCTCAGGGACCTATGTTTGAGCTATTGAAGTCCTCGACTTGTGGTTTAAAGACTTCAAGGTGCAGAGAATCCTCCAGCAAGTGACCTGTGTCCCACGCTGCAGAGGAAGGTGAAAAAAACCCCAAGGCCTCTGACGATCTGCCCTGGAGGAAAATTCCTTCCTGACCCCAAATATGGCGATCAGCTAAACCCTGAGCATGTGGGCAAGACTCACCAGCCAGGCACCCAGGAAAGAATTCTCTGTAGTAACTCAGATCCCATCCCATCACAGACCATTGGGCATATTTACCGCTAATAGTCAAAGATCAATTAATTGCCCAAATTAGGCTATCCCATCATACCATCCCCTCCATAAACTTATCAAGCTTAGTCTTGAAGCCAGATATGTCTTTTGCCCCCACTGCTCCCCTTGGAAGGCTGTTCCAGAACTTCACTCCTCTGATGGTTAGAAACCTTTGTCTAATTTCAAGTCTAAACTTCCTGATGGCCACTTTATATCCGTTTGTTCTTGTGTCTACATTGGTACTGAGCTTAAATAATTCCTCTCTCTCCCTGGTATTTATCCCTCTGATATATTTATAGAGAGCAATCATATCTCCCCTCAGCCTTCTTTTGGTTAGGCTAAACAAGCCAAGCTCTTTGAGTCTCCTTTCATAAGACAGAGGCTTTCCATTCCTCAGATCATCCTAGTAGCCCTTCTCTGTACCTGTTCCAGTTTGAATTCATCCTTCTTAAACATGGGAGACCAGAACTGCACAGAATATTCCAGATGAGGTCTCACCAATGCCTTGTATAAAGGGAATAAAACCTCCTTATCACTACTGGAAATACCTCACCTGATGCATCCCAAAACTGTATTAGCTTTTTTCACAGCCATATCACATTAGCGGCTCATAGTCATCCTGTGATCAACCAACACTCCGAGGTCCTTCTCCTCCTCTGTTACTTCCAAGTGATGCATCCCCAATTTATAACAAAAATTCTTGTTATTAATCCCTAAATGCATGACCTTGCACTTTTCACTATTACATTTCATCCTATTACTATTACTCCAGTTTACAAGGTCATCCAGATCTTCCTGTAGGATATCCCGGTCCCTCTCTATATTGGCAATACCTCCCAGCTTTGTGTCATCCACAAACTTTATTAGCACATTCCCACTTTTTGTGCCAAGGTCAGTAATAAAAAGATTAAATAAGATTGGTCCCAAAACCGATCCCTGAGGAACTTCACTAGTAACCTCCTTCCAGCCTGACAGTTCACCTTTCAGTATGACCCGTTATAGCCTCCCCTTTAACCAGTTCTTTATCCACCTTTCAGTTTTCATATTGATCTCCATCTTTTCCAATTTAGCTAATAATTCCCCATGTGGAACCGTATCAAATGCCTTACTGAAATCGAGGTAAATTAGATCCACTGTGTTTCCTTTGTTTAAAAAATCTGTTAACTTTTCAAAGAAGGAGATCAGGTTGGTTTGGCACGATCTACCTTTTGTAAAACCATGTTGTATTTTGTCCCAATTACCATTGACCTCAATGTCCTTAACTACTTTCTCCTTCAAAAATTTTTCCAAGACCTTGCATACTACAAATGTCAAACTAACAGGCCTATAGTTACCCAGATCACTTTTTTTTCTCCTTTCTTAAAAATAGGAACGATGTTAGCAATTCTCCAGTCATATGGTACAACCCCTGAGTTTACAGATTCATTAAAAATTCTTGCTAATGGACTTGCAATTCCATGTGCCAGTTCCTTTAATATTCTTGGATGAAGATTATCTGGGCCCCCCGATTTAGTCCCAATAAGCTGTTCGAGTTCGGCTTCTACCTCGGATGTGGTAAAGTCTACCTCCATATCCTCATTCCCATTTGTCATCCTACCATTATCCCTAAGCTCCTCATTAGCCTCATTAAGACTGAGGCAAAGTATTTGTTTAGATATTGGGCCATGCCTAGATTATCCTTAGCCTCCACTCCATCCTCAGTGTTTAGCGGTCCCATTTCTTCTTTCTTTGTTATCTTCTTATTTATATGGCTAAAGAATCTTTTACTGTTGGTTTTAATTCCCTTTGCAAGGTTCTCTAAATGGCTTTTGGCCCTTCTCACTTTATCCCTACATGTTCTGACCTCAATAAGATAGCTTTCCTTGCTGATCCTTCCCATCTTCCACTCCTTGTAGGCTTTCTGCTTTTTCTTAATCACCTCTCTGAGATGCTTGCTCATCCAGCTTGGTCTACAACTCCTGCCTATGATTTCCACCCCCTTTCTTGGGATGCAGGCTTCTAATAGTTTCTGCAACCTTGCCTTGAAGTAAATCCAGGCCTCCTCTGCCTTTAGATCCACAAGTTCTCCAGTCCAATCCACTTCTCTAACTAATTTCCTTAATTTTTTAAAGTTAGCCCTTTTGAAATAAAAAACCCTAGTCACAGATCTATTTTTGTTTATCCTTCCATTTAGTTTGAACTGAATTAGCTCATGATCGTACGAACCAAAGTTGTCCCCTACAACCATTTCTTCTATGAGGTCCTCAAAACCAAATCTAAAATGGCATCCCCTCTTGTTGGTTCAGCAACTACTTGGTGAAGGAATCCATCAGCTATCGCATCCAGGAAAATCTGAGCCCTATTATTATTACTAGCACTTGTCCTCCAGTCTATATCTGGGAAGTTAATGTCTCTCATGATCACACAATTCCCATTAGTGTTTATTTCATTAAAAACATTAAAAAGGTCTCTATCCATATCCAAATCGGATCCTGGCGGTCTATAGCACACCCCAGGCACTACCTCAGGGGAGGCTCTAGTAACTTTCTTCTCAATGTGATTTTTACCTGGGGTCTCACTGTCTCTAAGCTAAAACAAAGTCCGAAGTTCTCACTGGAGTTGTGAAAGAGTCCATGTTTTCTCTCAGCGTTTCCACGATTTCTAAAACATGCATTCTTGGAATGAAGGGCCTTTTCCACACAGCACTGGAACTTCCAGGGGCAGTGCTGCACTCTGATTGGCAGAGGGTGGTAGAGGGAACTCTTAGAGGGGTCACACGACTCTCTTCTGGGTAGGTCACCCTGCCCCAGAACTCCCCCCAGTTGGTCAAATCCACTCTCGGGGAGGTCCTCTGCAGCTGAAACCCATCCTGATTGGTAGAGGGCAGTGGGAGGAGTTCTTAGAGGGGTCACATGACCCACTTCCTGGTGGATCACCCTGCCCCGGAACACCCCCTGATTGGTCAAATCTCCTCTCGGGTTGGTCCTATGTGGAGCAAAACCCATCCTGATAGGTAGAGGATGGTGGGAGGAGTTCTTAGAGGGGTCACATGACACCCTTTGCTTGCGGTCATGTGTCCGTCTTGACCCCAGAAGTAATACCCCCGGAGGGGCAGGTCTTAGGGTGACAGGTGCACGGGGCCTGAGGGGTCAGGGGACGGGGCCTACATTTGATTGATGGTAGGGCCCTTATATTACTCACAGTGTTTGATAAGTGGATAGAAAGTTATCACCACCCCTGCTGGACATTCACACAGGCAGAGGGAGCCCTGGGGGATGCTGCTTTAACAGGGGCCAAAACATTTAAGAAGTTTCCATTCACAGTCACTAGCAAATAATGGCCACCGGGGACCCACCGCACAGGTGGCTACATCATAGCATTGTGGGAAGCAACTCCTCATAAAGACCATTTGTCATGAGGGTTGGGATACTTCTGGACCCACGCTGCACTCAGTGTGAACTCCTCATCCCAGGCCATCTGGAGAAAAGAGAAGGGTCCAGCCAACTCTCCTGTTAGTAGCTGGGAACCACTGATCCCCAAAGGTGGAGGCCTTTAGCTTTGATGTGTATTAAATATGTGGCTGGTCTCTCTCATCCGCAAATGTTTTAACGGAGATTAAAGGGGGACCAAATGATTCTCAAAGGAGAGGGGAAAGATGTTCATTGGGCGATTTAACCCCCTGCAACCTTCAGGATGGAGAATGACTCAGGGCAACAGGTTCCCTCCACAAAAAGAGAAGTTGCTGGGATTTAAAAACACGGGAAAGCCCCTAAACCTGAGAAGATTTTCAATTGTCATTTGATAATTACATAGAAAGAGGAAAACCTGAGATATGAGAGCAATGTTCAGAAATGGAAGAGAAAAGAGTGGAAATCAGAGGAATTTTGGACCCATGTTTGCAATTTAGAGAGGAAAGTGGAAAATCTGAGGGATTTTTTATCAGTTGTTGATAAGAGGTAAAAACAGTGTATTTCATATCAATATTTGATAAATCAATAGATAGAAAAGGGGCAATATTTGCAAAGATTTTATATTCACATTCAAGAATTTGTGAAAAGGGCTAAAACTGAGGTTTTGTGTTAGTTTTTAATAATTAGAAAGAGAAAAATCTCAGGGCATATTAAATTAATAATAGATAACTGGAGAGAAAGTGGGGCAAAATTGTGGAGTATTTTATATCCATCATTGATATTGGTAGAGAAATCAGTCACGCGCTACGCATTTGATAATATGAGAGAAAACCACCGAGATCTGAGGGAATTCTATATTGATATTAAATAACTAAGGGGAAAGAAGGGATGTTTGAAGGGAATTATATGACTGGCCAATACATAAACAGAAAGTAATGGTTCCCCGCACTGCCATCATTCACATGGGAAGCAGGGAGCCCTTTGAGGAGCAACTTTAAGAAGGCAAGAGAGGGGGGGATGGAGCAGTCAGGAGGCGCAGCCCTGCTCCTGTTCACACCCACTGGGCTAGGAGTCACAAGGGTGGTGGTGACAACATCTCCTCCTCTCGCTGGGTGTTGCCTGGGACCCTAGTCTGTGGGCAAGCTCAGAGGTTTGCCCCAGATGTCCTGGGTGACCTTAGTCTCGCTGTGCCCTGGTTCCCCTCCTGTACAATGGGGTAAGAACTCTGCCTCACAGGGGTTTGATGTGGCTAAATATGCTAATGGTTGTGAGGTGAGAAGCCTATACGAGGCCCATAGAGAGGTTTGCAATGGGGGAGCCACACGGGACGGGAGAAGGGGGATTTCTACACAGACGGGCATGGGGAAGGGGAGCTCTTCAGGGATGATGGGGGTTGAGGGGCCGGGGCGGGGGGAGGATGCCTGGTGGGAAGGGAGTTGAATAGAATTTGCTGCTGTTTCTCCTTTTCCGCCCCTGCAGGGTTCTCCGGGTGGGGTGTGAACAGGAGCAGGGCGGCTCCTCCTGGCCCAGTTTTTTCTTTAAGCTGTTCTAGCTGAAAACCCCAGGCCCAATCCAGCTCCCATTGAAGCCTGTGGCCAATCTCCCCTTGTGATGCCAGGGCTGCAGCCAGCTGGCAGGGGGTGAGGAGGTCGAATGGGGGCTTGTTTTCCCCCTGTGCCGGCTCTCCCTGCTCCCCACCAGCAGACACTGGCTCTGCCTCTCCCATCACTTTTGTACGTGTCTGAGGAGCTGAGGTGGCCTTGGGGGCCTCTTCCTGCCTCCATGGCCAATAGCAGCATGTTGACCCTTGTTGGTTCCAAAGTGCCTGGCGCTCCCCGCTCGGCTGGCAGAAGGAGGAGGGGGTGTCTGAGGGTCAGGCAGGCGGTGGGGTGCAAACAGGGAGCAGGAGCTGGGCAGGGGCTGCAGACAGGACTCTGGGGAAGGGGCAGAGACTCTGAGGGGTCAGGGCAATGGGATGGGGGAGGGAAGGTGGGTGTAGCTGACATTCTGGGTGCTGGTGAGGTAGTGGAGGGGGACGCAGGGGCTTTGCTGCTGGGGATGTGTCTGCTTAATGAACCAGGTGCAGCCATAAACTCCGCTGCTCTGCTGGGAGCCTTTGGTCAGCACCATTGCTCTAGCACAGGGTGAGGATGGAGTGAGTGGGGGGTGGGGCCTCTGAGAAGGGGGGGAGGGGCGAGGCCTCGGACAATGGGTGGGGCTAGGGTAGGGTTACCATATTTTAATAAAAAAAAAGGAGGACACTCCGCAGGGCCCCGGCCCTGCCCCAAATCCACCCCCAGCTCCACCCCAACTCCGTCCCTTCCCCAAAGACCCCGCCCCAACTCCGCCCCCTCCCCTGCTTCCCGCGAATCAAATGTTCACGGGAAGCCTGAAACAGGGAGGCAGCAGGTAAACTGGGGCTGGGGCTGGGGGGGAAGTCGCGAGAAGGCGCGGCCCAGTCCGGCCCCCCCGGCCGAGCGGCTCCCTCTGGTGGCCGGCCGGCCGGCCCCAGCCAAGAGGCTCTGGCCCCGGCGTCTCCGGCCTGGCTCAGGCCTGGGGCCCTAGTTCCAGCCAAGCGCGCCGGCCCCGGCCGAGCACCTCCAACCCTGACCAAGCACCCTGGCCCTAGCGACTCCAGCTTGGCTCGGGCCCCGGGGCACCGGCCCCGGCCCCGGCCAAGCACCCCCAGGCCTGGTCCCAGCGGCTCAGGCCCAGCTCGGCTCGGGCCCTGCTTCCGGCCGAGCGGCTCGGGCCCGGCCCCGCCCCTGGTCGAGCGGCGCCGGCCCCAGCGGCTCTGGCTCCGGCCCCAGCGGCTCCAGCCCGGACCCAAGCCCCAAGACCCCTCCCTATTTTTCCGGACATGTCCGGCTTTTTGGCAATTCCCCCTGGACGGGGATTTGAGGACCAAAAAGCCGGACATGTCCGGGAAAATCCAGACGTATGGTAACCCTAGGCGAGGGGTGTTTGGTTTTGTGCGATCAGAGAGGTGGCAACTCTAGTGCTAATCATCAGCAGTGAGCAAAGGAACTGCCAGGGCCACACCCCCACCAGGGAGAGAGACAGCAAGGAAGCGGGGTGGGTGGGTGTCTCATTTGTCTCCTCTCCATGGCCCACCCTGAGAGAGGCCTCACAGCATCACCTTCAAGGACCGTGCCCCTCAGTGCTGGGTACCTCGGGTGGGAAAGGAAAAAGGACATTAGCAGCTCCTGCTCCAAAGCACCAGGAGAAATATTATTGGCTAGCAGCCAAGAACCCGCAATTTCTGTCCCCTTGTTTTTTCTCTGCCAGAGCCCCCTGCCCCATCTCAGGCACCAGCGCCTCTCCCAGGGGACCACACACCCAGTCGGTGCCCCGGCTCTGCCCAGGCAGGCTCCCAGCAGGGTACACTCAGAATTGTGGACCTCAACTACAAAACTTACTCCAATTTTACCCCAATGCAGGGGCGGCACCAGCCTGTTCCCAGTGGGCAGGCTAAGGTGGGGGGGTCTGAGCTGAGCCTTACCCCTCCCTCACCCAGGGCCGGCTCTAACTTTTTTGCTGCCCCAAGCAGCAAAAAAAAGCGCCACCCCCCGAGTCCCCCCGCCGAGCGCTGCGCCGCCAGAAACCCCCCCGAGCACCGAGCCCCGCGCCGCCCCCCCGCCGAGCACCACGCCGCGCTGCCGGAGCCCGCCCCACCACTGAGCTCCGCCGGAACCCCCTGAGCGCCGCCCCCCGCGCCACCCCCCCGCCGAGCGCCGCTGGAGCCCGCCCCCCTGCCGAGGGCCGCCAGAACCCCCCCGAGCAATGAGCCCTGTGCCGTCCCCCCGCCGAGCGCCGCGGCGCCAGAGCCCGCCCCCTGCCGAGTGCCGCCGGAACCCCCCCCCCGAGCGCCGAGCTCCACGCCGCCCCCCCCGCCGAGCACCACGCCGCGCTGCCGGAGCTCGCCCCCCCCGCCGAGCGCCGCCGGAACCCCCCCCGAGCGCCGAGCCCCGCGCCGCCCCCCCCGCCGAGCGCCACGCCGCGCCGCCGGAGCCTGCCCCCCCCGCCGAGCGCCGCCGGAACCCCCCGAGCGCCGCGCCCCGCGCTGCCCTCCCGCCGAGGGCCGCCGGAACCCCCCCGAGCACTGAGCCCTGCGCCGTCCCCCCGCCGAGTGCCGCGGCGCCAGAGCCCGCCCCCCGCCGAAACCCCCCCCCCCGAGCGCCAAGCCCCGCACCACCCCCGCCGAGCGCCACGCCGCGCTGCCGTAGCCCGCCCCACCACTGAGCACCGCCGGAACCCCCCGAGCGCCGCACCCCGCGCCGCCCCCCCCGCCGAGTGCCGCGGGAGCCCGCCCCCCTGCCGAGGGCCGCCAGAACCCCCCCGGAGCAATGAGCCCTGTGCCGTCCCCCCGCCGAGCGCCGCGGCGCCAGAGCCCGCCCCCTGCCGAGTGCCGCCGGAACCCCCCCCCAAGCGCCGAGCCCCGCGCCGCCCCCCCCCGCCGAGCGCCACGCCGCGCCGCCGGAGCCTGCCCCCCCCGCCGAGCGCCGCCGGAACCCCCCGAGCGCCGCGCCCCGCGCTGCCCTCCCGCCGAGGGCCGCCGGAACCCCCCCGAGCACTGAGCCCTGCGCCGTCCCCCCCGCCGAGTGCCGCGGCGCCAGAGCCCGCCCCCCGCCGAAACCCCCCCCCGAGCGCCAAGCCCCGCACCCCCCCCGCCGAGCGCCACGCCGCGCCGCCGGAGCCCGCCCCCCCGCCGAGCGCCGCCGGAACCCCCCCCAAGCGCCGAGCCCCGCGCCGCCCCCCCCACCGAGCGCCACGCCGCGCCGCCGGAGCCTGCCCCCCCGCCGAGCGCCGCCGGAACCCCCCCTGAGCGCCGCGCCCCGCACTGCCCCCCCGCCGAGCGCCACCGGAACCCCCCCCCCAGCGCCATGCCCGCACTGCCCCAGCACCGCGCCGCCAGAACGTCCCCGCCCGCGGAATGCCGCGCCGCGCTCCCCCCGCCACCCCTTACCAGGTGCCGCCCCAAGCATGTGCTTGGGTGCCTGGTGCCTGGAGCCGGCCCTGCCCTCACCACAAGGCCCCATCCCTGAACCTCTTCCCTGGCCCACTTGGAGGCCGGAGCTGGACAGTTCGCGGCGCTGCCTTGGGGTCAGGAGCAGGGAGCAGCGACCGCAGGGGCAGTGCCCAGGAGCCCCGGCCGGAGTGGGTCAGTTCAGGTCACTGTGGGCAGCCCCAGTCCGGATCCTCCACCTGCTCTGGGTGGTGCAGCCAGGCCGGTGGGGACACGGGCCAGGGGCTGCTCTCGGGTCCCCTGGCCCCACCCGGCTTATTCCTGCACCGCTGCTGGAGCTCAGCACCAACCAGCAACTGCAGTTCTCTCCACTCTTGGAGAGCAGCAGCTGCTACGGGGTGGGGGAAGGGCTAAGACAAATTTTGGGGTGGCCTGAGCCCCCGCAAGTCCACCCCCAGCACCGCCCCTGCCCCAACACCCCCAAACTGCCTGCTTTTCATGTGCAATAAGTAGGGCCCTACTGAATTCACGGTTATGAAAAACGCGTCACAGACTGTCTGTGAAATCTGGTCTTTTATGTGCTTTTAGACTACACTATACAGATTTCAAGGGGGAGAGCAGCATATCTCAAATTGTGGGTCCTGACCCAAAAGGGAGTTGCGGGGGGGGGGGGAGGGGGGGGCACGGTATTGCTACCCTTACTTCTGTGCTGCCTTCAGACTGGGCGGCTGGAGAGTGGGGGAAGTTTAGATTGGATATTAGGAAAAACTTTTTCACTAGGAGGGTGGTGAAGCACTGGAATGGGTTACCTAGGGAGGTGGTGGAATCTCCTTCCTTAGAGGTTTTTAAGGTCAGGCTTGACAAAGCCCTGGCTGGGATGATTTAGTTGGGAATTGGTCCTGCTTTGAGCAGGGGGTTGGACTAGATGACCTCCTGAGGTCCCTTCCAGCCAGCCAATGCAATGATGTGATATTTTGGGGTAGATCAGTGGTTTGAGCATTGGCCTGCTAAACCCAGGGTTGTGAGCTCAATCCTTGAGGGGGCCATTTAGGGATCTGGGGCAAAAATCTGTCTGGGGATTGGTCCTGCTTTGAGCAGGGGGTTGGAGTAGATGACCTCCTGAGATCTCTTCCAACCCTGATATTCTATGACTATGATATGAGGTTAGATCAGCCCATTGATGTGATATGGGGAGGATACCAGGTTAGGTGGGCCCATTGGCTTGCTTTATGGAGCGTCCTATCCCCCCCAGCCGGCCCTGCCCCTCCTGGCCCCTTCCCCCACCGGAATCCAGAGCGCCCACCCGTGGTCACTAGCCTCTCCCCCCAGCATGCTCAGCGGGCAGCACATGCCCCCGCCCCTCGAGTCCACCTGTGACCCCCCAGGCCCTAAATGCTGGGTGGGCAGGCCGTGCACGGCCCTTCCAGCTCCCAAGTGCTGGGCAAGCGGCGCCCAGCCCTTCCCAAGCACATGGTGGGCAGCGCCAGGCACCCCCCAGCCCTGGGCACCTCAAGTCCCGGCCACAGGCTGTCCGTGGCCACCTAGCCCTAGCCCCAGCACGCTTCCCTGAGGAGGAGCCGCCAGCCTGCCTGGGCTGGGGCCAAGGGGGAAGAGCGAGCAGGAAGGGGCCTTCTGGGCAGGGCTACACTGGGCTGTTTGGGGAGGCACAGCCAGGACTCCTGGGTTCTATTCCCAGCTTGGGAGGGCAGTGGGTGTCTAGTGGTTAGAGTGGGGGTTGAGAGCCAGGATTTCTGGGTCCCACCTCTAGCTCTGGGGAGGGAGTGGGGTCCAGTCGTGGTGCTGGGGGTGTGGCAGCACCCCCTGGCTTGAAGTGGTTTCCATCCTGTACAGAGTTTAGTTTTGTTCAATGGCTCTCAGCACCTCCCACTATACAAATTGTTCCAACGACACTGGGTCTAGTAGTTAGAGCAGGCGAGGCTGGGAGCCAGGCATGGGCGGCGGGGATAAGAGGCCAGGGGAGGCATCTGGCCCGTGCTCTGCCCAGAGGCCCTGCGCCCGCTCGACCTCTTCCCCCAAGGCCCCATCCTCACTCCGCCCTTTCCCAAGTTCCCATCCGCCCACATGGGGGCCTCAGGGAGGGGGCAAAGAGGTGCAAGTGGCGGAGGCCTTGGGGGAAGAGACGTGAGAGGTGGGAAGAGGTGGGCGGGGGGCCTCACAGGAGTGTGCCGAGAGGGTCTGAGGGTGGAGTGTGGGTGGAGCTTCGGCAGGAGGAGGCTGAGCGGGAACAGGCCTTGGGGCAGGGCCGCAGTCCGGGCTTGCCTAGCCTCCCCAAATGGAGGAGTCCCATGCTGTCCATGGAGCCAGGACTCCTGGGTTCTAATCTTGGCTCTCCCACAGACTCCCAATCTGACCTGGCACAGGCCATATCGCCCTCCCTGGTGCCTCAGTTTCCCCATGTGTGAGACGGGTACCAGTGTGAATGGATGCAAAGCCGTGGAGAATCTAGTCCCTTCTCCCGGAGTCTCCTCGGTAGCCCTGGGTAAGCAGCCAACTGCTCCAGACCCTGGATGACGTATGGGCAGGCTGGGGCTGAGGGCTAGATCTGAGGAATGGAAAGAATAAATCCACCCTTATCTGACCCCACCCCGGGGTACATGGCTGGGAGGCTGGTGTTGCAGGGGGCGGGGGGTTCTGCCTCCTCCTGGAGCCCTCGCGGGGGAGAAGGGTGTGATTCCCCGGGGGGGGCGGGATGGGGGGCACTGACGGATTGTGGTCTCATCTCAGCGGGGATGGAGGTGGAGCACGGCCTGCTGGGAACTGATGTCTCCTCTGTATGTGGGAGGGTGACACTGGGACAAATTGTGGGACCCCTGTCCCCTGTTGTCCCCCCCCGGGACAAGGGAGGGGCCTCTCAGCCTTGCCTGCTCTTCTCTCCTTCACCAGGATCTGCCCAAGCAGCTGGCCCAGCACAGGCCCACCTTCATCAATGCCAGCAGCTTCAAATTCTGGTGAGTGGAGCGGCCGGGGAGTGGGGGCCTCTCAAGCCCACTACAGGGAGCAGGGGCCGGGGCACTAGAGGGGAGGGGATGAGAGAGGGGGGCAAGAGCTGTGGGGTTGGAGAGATGTGTCGGGGGGTAGACCTGGGACTCAGGGCGGGAATGGGGCAAGCTGCAGGGAGAAAGCGTAGAGGGGGGATGCCACGGGGCGGGAGCTGGGGGGGATGGGAAGCTGCAGGGGAGGGGAGACGGCCAGGGGGAGGTATTGGGGAGGCCGTAGGGAGGAATGCTCAAGAGGCAGTAGGCACGGGTGGTAGGCATGGGTGGGAGCTCGTATGGGGTTGGGGTGTCAGGCCATCGCGGTTCTCCTTGTGAATGCCACCAGGCTCCAGGGAACCCCACGGCTGGCAGATCCCCCTGCCTCCCAGCCTTGATTCCCAGCATGTAGCCTGGAGGGGAGGGGGGATGTGATTGCCTCAGGGGCATTTACCCCACTCCCACCCCAGGAGGGAAGTGTGGCAGAAGCACAGGACCTGCGCTGGGTGCGTGGAAGCCTTGAGCTCCCCCAGCAAGTGCTTCGGGGCAGCCCTCGCCCTGCGCAACATGTACATCAACGGGTGAGCTGGGCACTGGGTGCAGAGTGAGTCTGGCAGCCAGGTGGGTGAGCAAAAGAGAATAGATCTCCTGGGGGGGGGGCACTTCCAAACCCCACCCCACACTCCTTGGGGACAGCAAAGTTCTCATTGGGGCAGGGGCTTGGAGAGGGGTTTGGACTCCCTTGGTTATGGGCCAAGGGATTGGGACACCTTAGAGGGCAGGTGGGACTCTGTGGGGGGATCTATCACAAGTAGATCTCTCATGCATGGCTCTATAGGGTGGGGATCTATTATTAGGGGATCTTCATCTGAGAGTTCTGTGGTGAGGAGATCTCTAGTAAGGAGATCTCGGTGTTGGAAATCCATAGTGAGGGGATCTCTCAGTGTTGGGGGTCTCTAGTGAGGGGATCTCAGTGTTGGAGATCCATAGTGAGGGGATCTCTAGTGAGGGGATCTATCACTGTTGGGGATCTCTAGTGAGGGGATCTCTCAGTGGTGGGGATGTATAGAGAGAGGCTGAGACAATCTGTAACGGGGTACCGCTCTCCTTTGGGGATCGATGTACAGTACTGGGGTCTCTTGATCAGGAGATCTATAATGGGGTGATCTGCAGGTCAGCACTTTCTCTCAGGGGGATGATTATGGGATGAATAGGGACTCTGTCAGGGGGTGGTTCTGCCTATTGCTGAAGGTAGGGCTCCCTCTCTCTGGGCAGTGCTCTATGGGGTGGGGTAGGGGCTCATGGAGGAGGCTGGTGGCACTGCAGTGCTGGCATCATGGGGTGATTTTACCTCCCCCCAATCCGGCTGACCCCAATTCATTTCCCTTTCGCACAGAGCGTTCCAGAAAGCCAAGATCCTCCTGTCCTGCAATCACAGCTACCAGGTACCCCCTTGTGCTCCTGCCCCACAGGCTCCCTGGGGCCCCATCCCTGGTGTGAGGGGCTTGGCTCATTCCCCCTTGGGATCCCTGGCCTTTTCTGGCTGGGTTTGCCCTTGGCTGCTGATGGTTTGTGGAGGGGGAATTGCTGCCTCCCCCTGTCACCACCCCAGTGTCCTGCTCTCTGATTTATCCCATCCTGCTTCTGCAGCTCCACTCCCTTCAGGAGGTTTTGGTTCCCATCATGGGAAAGGAGCATGAGCTGCAGTGCATGACCCATGGGCTTTCTCGTGCTCCCCAGGGGCCTGCAGGCAACAGCTGTGGGGCAGAGTAGGGGACACTGGGGATTCTGGGTAATAAACAATGGGGCACTGGGTGTGAGCAGGGGCTACAGGGAATTCTGGAAAACAGAGACTGGGGTGCTGGGGTTGGGCAGAGCCCCAGGGGATTCTGGGTAACAGAGAACGGGACACAGGAGTTGTGCAGGAGCAATGGGGGATTGTGGGTGCTGAGGCCAAGCAGGGGTTTGGGGTCACAGAGAATGGGGATGTGGGGCTGGGTAGGGCCGTATGTTTTTGCTGAGCTGAGCTCCTGCTCCACTCCCAGGCCTTCTACACAAGCTATGAGAGGATCTGGCCCTCCTGCAGAAGGGAGTTCCGCAAGTTGATGCATGGCAAAGCTTTTATTTCTGCTCCTCGGTTCTAGGCCTCACCACCCTTCTTCTCTCTCGGTGTGCTGCAGGCCCACCGGGTCCTGGTGCAGCTCAAGGTCTCTCTCTTCAGCAATTTCTCTGCTGGGTGCCTGGAGGAGGGAACCAGGGATTTCTCCCTCTATCGGCCCTGCGAAAACCAGAGACGCATCTTCTACTTCCCTCCAAACCAGAAGAACCCACGGGACCCTCGCCCCTGCTGGTGGGGAGTGCGAGGGTCTTATGGCTCAGCAGCAGAGAGCCCCTTTGGGAAGGTTCCCTCGGGGAAGGCTGGAAATCAGGGTCCCCGTCACCAGAATAAAGTCCTCCGGAAGGACTGAGTCTGGTGCGAGGGATTATTTTGTTAGCATGGCCTCTGCTACAGAACCACAGCCACCGGCTACACGGCACCCAGGCCTCCGGGACACAAAGTGGTTATAAGGGAAACAGATTCCTCCGGCGGAGGCGGTAAAGGGAGGGCGTCCCCTAGACAAGCTGGGAAGCTGGGAGGTGGGTGACAGCAAGAAGCCTGGCCCTCATGGCTGAGACTCACCAACTCATCACAGCAGTGGCTGCACAAAGTACCACCAGATGCTGTGTCTCTGCACCCCCCTCCCTGCTGCAGCCCTGGTGTGGGGGGGTGTCTGGTCACTGCAGCACACTCCCCCCACCCCCCCTCCGGTGAGGGGTGTCTGGCTCATTGCGTGCAGCCCCCACCCATCCAAACACGGGGGGGAGGGGCGGGGAGAGGGAGCTTTCTTCTTGCGTTCTAATTGGTCAGGGCTCTGTCTCCTCGTCCTATTGGCTGTGTCGGGATGGGCGGAGCTTCCCAGGGCGGGCTTGGGCGTCAGGGAGCCCCAAGGCGCCTCTTGTGCAGCACGTGGAGCGGCCCGGAGCGCGAGAGGGTAAAATTGGTGGGGCCCCCCTCAAATACACCCCAGCCCCCCCCTGCTTTCCACCCCCTCCTCTTCTAGCCCCCCCGCCCCCAAATGCCTTCCCCCATCTCTTCTAGCCCCCTGCCCAAAATACCGCCCCCCAAATATCTCCCAGACCCCTCTTCTAAACCCCTCCCCCCAAAATCTTCCACCCTCCTCCTCTTCTACCCCCACCCCAAATACCTCCCATCCTCCCCCTCTTCTACCCCCACCCCAAATGCTTTCCATCCCCTCCTCTTCTAGCCCCCCCGCCCCTAATACCTCCCATCCTGCCCCTTTTCTACCCCCGCCCCCAAATACCTCCCATCCTCCCCCCGCCCCTAAATGCCTTCCCCCCATCTCTTCTAGCCCCCACCCCTGAATACCTCCCATCCTCCCCCCTCTTCTACCCCCACCCCAAATGCTTTCCACCCCCTCCTCTTCTAGCCCCCCGCCCCTAATACCTCCCATCCTGCCCCTCTTCTACCCTCGCCCCAAATACCTCCCCCTCTTCTACCCCCCACTCCCAAATATCTCTCATCCTCCCCCCTCTTTTGCTCCCCAAATACCTCCCATCCCCCATCTCTTCTAGCCCCCTGCCCCAAATACCGCCCCCCAAATATCTCCCAGCCCCCCTCTTCTAAACCCCTCCCCCCAAAATCTTCCACCCTCCTCCTCTTCTACCCCCTGCCCCAAATACCTCCCACGCCTCCTCTTCTACCCCCCACCCCCAAATATCTCCCATCCTCCCCCTCTTCTTGCCCCTTGTTCCCAATAGTTCTCACCCCCCCTGCCCAGATACCTCCCATCCTCCTTGTCTCCTAAGTCCTCTCCCCCCAGTTCCTCCCCCTCTTTTAGCCCCTGCCTCTGAAATTCCTCCCCCTCTTCTAGCCCCACCCCCCAGATATCTCCCACCCTGTCTTCTAGCTCCCTTCCTCCAAATACCTCCCATCCTCTCTCCTCTTCTAGCCCCCCAAATACCTCCCAGTCTCCCCTCTTCTAGCCCCCATCATCCTTCCTCTAGTCTCCATCCCCTCCTCTAGCCCCCCAATACCGCTCACCCCCTCCTCTAGCCCCCAGCTCTGCTCTAACCCCTCCTAACACCTACTCTGACCCCCCAGCACTCCCTCTAGACCCCCCCAACACCTGCCTTGACCCCCTCTCCCTCTATATCCCCCAACACCTACCCTGATCTCTAACATCCTTTCCTGTAGCCCAGGGGTTTTCAACCTTTTTCATTTGCGGACCCCCAAAACATTTCAAAGGGAGGTGCGGACTGCTTTGGAAATCTCAGACGTACCCTGCAGACCCCCAGGGAGCCGCGTACCATAGGTTGAAAACCACTGACCCAGGACCCCCACCCCCGAACATCTACACCAGCACTTCTGTCCTCTAGACCCCCTGCCCACCCGCTTTCCTCCTCTAGCCTTCAGAGATGAAAGGAACCAGAAAGGTTCACGAGAGCTGGGCGGGCGAATGTGTTGCCCCCTCCACAGGCTGGCTGGACCATCCGAATAAATAATCCCTCCCCAGTTGTAATCTCAGCTCCTACCCTAATTTGCCTCTGGCGCTAATTCTGCCTCCTCTGATTCCTTCCCCACTAAACCTGCCTGTTCCCTTTACCCTGGCAATAATCCTCCCCCCTCTAATCCCACCTCCTTCCCTAATCTGTTTCTGGCACTAATCCCACCTTCTCCTCCAACCCCCCGCTCCCCAGGCCCCATCTCTAATCCTGCCCTCTCCTCTAATCCCCTCCCTGTGGCGCTAACTCCGCTTCCCCTGCCTGGCTCTAACCTCCTAATCTCCCCCAGATCTAATCTCAGCCCCTGGTCTCCTCCTAACTCCCCCACTCCCTGTTCTGCTGTCTGACCCATGGCTGGGCTCTTGCTCCGTTCAGCTGGCATGGAAGTGGTTCCACCAGAGGGTCACGGAAATCCCCGGCTGGTGACTTCGCTCTGGCTCCAGCCCTTGTCCCCGTGGGAGTGCCTGGACTCGGAGGGGAAGGATCCCTGGCCCGAGCCCGGCTCTCCAGATTGCGCCTCCTGGCCAAGGGGTGCGGCTGTGCAGGGGGCAGCTGGTGGGCATCAGTTGGGTTGAGCAAATATCAGGGCTGGATTAAGCCAGTCCGGAGTCCTAGGTGCATCATGGCATTGGGCTCTGATCCCCTTGCTGTGTCTCTGCCCCACCTGAAGTGACAGGGGGTGAGGCTCCCCTCCCCGAGAGGCAGGGGCATTGGTATGGGGTCCTATCCCCGGGAGTGGCAGCAGACCCTCTCTTCTCTGGGGCGGCAGGGCTGACAGCCCTCGCAGGGGGCCATACTACCTCCAGCAGCTGGGGAATGTCTGCTGGGATGTGGGCAGGCACTCTCCCCCTCCTGTCACACACAGCTCTCAGAGGGGTGGGCTTGGCCAGGCCCCCTGGAGCAGTAGGGCTGGGAGTCAACACCCGGTGAAGCTGAGGCAGTTCCCCCACACTCCGTGATAGGCTCAGGCTCTCGGTGGGCTCAGGCTCTCGGCAGCCTCGGGCAGCGTCGGTCACATCCCGAGCAGCTCCCCCCTTTGCAGCCATGGGCTCAGGCTCTCAGCAGACTCAGGCAGCGTCGGTCACATCCCAAGTACCTCCCCCCTTGCAGCCATGGGCTCAGGTAGCATTGTCACCTCAGTTACGCTCGGGTTACATTTTTTTGAGCTTTTCTTGCTAACCACAAGAACGGTATTTTGCTTTTGGGTGCAAGGCGAGATCCTGCTGGGGTCTCATGACTCTGGGAGCTGGGGGCCTCTGCCATCCCCCCTGGTGGTTTGGGGACAGGCTGGCACATGGCAGGAAGCTCCCAGTACAGTTTAACCAGACGAGACTGAGATGTGGACCCTGTTAGTAAGCGGGGGGAGCCATGGTGGGTGAGTGGGGCGGGCGTGTGGCTGCAGGTTGGAGGGAAAGCTGGACATCATGGCGTAGTGTGGGGTTGGTAGAAAGGGCTGGGGTTGGATGGATGGATGGTGTGGCATAGTGGAGGGTGAGGATGGGGGTGTGGCTGGCTGGATGGCATGGCCTAGTGTGGGGGGCCAGGAAGTGTGGTACACGGGGTGGCTGGATGGCTTTGTATGGGGTGGGCAGTGAGGCTGGGCCGCAGTGGGTTTAGCTGGAGAGACTCATGCCTGCATTTCCAACCGTGTGCCAATATCCATCCCTGGTGTCAGTCCCCCTGGAGAGCCCTTGTCTGGGCCCATTCCGCCCTGGGAGTGGCCGTTCCAGAGGACGTGCGCCAGAAACCCCAGGGTGCCGCTCAGCCGGTGCGCCCCGAGCCAGCTGCTCCATATGGAGACGGGGAACCCAGGTGAGTGTGACGGTGACTCCGAGCAGAGCCGCACTGGGCAGCTGGCCCCATAAAGCCAGGTGGGGGCCCCAGACTCCCCAGCCTGTGCTGATAATGCTCAGCATCAAAGATCTTTAATCTCTCGGGAGTTAGTGGCTAAGCTGGGAGTAGAACCCAGGCATCCTGGTTCCCAGCCCTCCTCCTGACCCCGCTCTAAGCACTAGACCCCCCTCGCCCCTCCAAGAACCGGGGAATAGAACCCAGGCATCCTGGTTCCCAGCCCCCTGCTCTAACCAGTAGACCCCACTCCCCTCTGAGAACCGGGGAATAGAACCCAGGAATCCTGGTTCCCAGCCCCCCGCTCTAACCACTCGACCCCACTCCCCTCCCAGAACTGGGGAATAGAACCCAGGAATCCTGGTTCCCAGCCCCCTGCTCTAACCACTCGACCCCACTCCCCTCCCAGAACTGGGGAATAGAATCCAGGGGTCCTGCCTAGTGCAGGGGATGCTCTGGTGCTCCCTAAAGCGACCGCTCCCCCTGCCCCTTGCGATTGGCGGCACTTTCTCTCTTGTCCTATAGCCTCAGAGCAGCGTCCAGAGGCCTATTTCCTGAGACCTCCGGTCACAGGCAAGAGCCAGGTGCCCCCAGGCAGCCCTGTCTGGCCCCACCGGGCCCAGTCCTGGGGGTCCCCCTAACTCATCTCCTCCAGCCGTGCCCAGGCCTGGGCATCCCTGTCTGGCCCCGTCACGCTGCTTCCCATGCCATGTGCCCTGTCCAACCCCATTGCGTCGCTCTGAACCCTGCCCTCTCCCAGGCCTTCTCCTCTGGCCTGTCATGCCACATGCTTCTGTGGCCAGTTCCTGATTTCCCCCCTCCCGGATCTCCATTGTGTCACTCCCCCAACCGTGTGCCTGATCTGACCCTGTCGCACTGCTCCCCCCAGCGTGCCCCATCCCCCCAGCTCCCTGCATGCCTGGTTTGATCCCGTCTCACTGCTCCCCCTGGTGTGCCCAATCCCTGTGCTGCTGCCCCCGGGTGCCCAGTCTGATTCCGTCGCACTGTCCCCCCTCCCCCATGTGCCCGGTCTGACCCCCACCTGGCATAAGGGGGTTACACTGACACCCATCACTGCAGCGTCTGGGCCGAGTCCCTCAATGCCCAGGGACCAGATCTGCTCTCTTCACACTCCCCGTCCCCCTGCTGCAGAAAACGTGTTCTCCCACGTGCATCGTTGTGCGGCCCTCACCAGCGACACCTTCGATCGGCTACTGGCAGGGGACCCACAGTACTGGAGCTGTAAGAGCAGCGTGGCAGCCTTCATCCTGGAGCGAGGTGAGGAGCATCTGGCTGGCCAGGCCCTGCCTGCCCCCCCACTTCCCCACAAGGCTGGATGGCTGCAGGAGAAGCTCACCCTTCCCCTGGCACCTTGAAGGAACCTGTTGAGCAGATGCAGCCGGGCAGCTGATGGCCTGCAGGGGGCTGACCCAGGCATTGCGGTGTGTGTTGGACAGAGGTGGCGCTCTCCCCGGCAGGGGAGATGCACCCAGCCCTGTGGGGTGGGAGGTTGGGGTGTATGGACTGGGGAGAACCCTCCGCAGATGAAAGAACAAATGGGTGGCTGATCATAAATGGGTTGGTGCGTTCCCTGGTGCTTGGAGCCAGGACTCCTGGGTTCTATCCCCAGTTTTCAGAGGGGAGTGTCATTTAAGGGTCGGAGCCAGGAATATAAGCTAGGAAACCTACCCACTGCCGCCTTCCAAATTCTAAGTGATGCAGAAGTCCCAGAACCAGGAATAGAACCCAGGAGTCCTGGCTCCCAGCCCCCTCCCCTCTTTAACCATTAGAGCCCACTCCTCTCCCTGAGCTGGGGATGGAACCCAGGAGTCCTGGCTCCCAGCCCCCCGGCTCTGATCACTAAACTGGAGGAGTCACAGTAGTTTGAGGCTGGGGCAGTGATGGCAGGTTACCCCTGACCCTGCTGCCTCCTCCCTCCCACCTCAGTCTTTGACCTCCTGGTGCCCCAGCACTGTGGTTTAACCCTTCCCTGCCCTGCAGAGGTGATGGACACGCAGCAGGGTTGCAGGGAGAGCTTTGAGCTGGTGGCGCTGGGCACTGGCGATACCTGCTACGGTGGCTGGCTGGATTTCAGGGGCTGGCGGCTCCATGACACGCACGGCCTGGTGGTGGCTCGCCGGGCGCTGCAGAGGTGAGATGTGCTCCGGTCGCTAATCTGCCATGGGAGGCTGGCTGGGCTAGAGATGGGGAGAGGCCCATGGGGTCTGGAGGAGCCAGCCCATAACAGTCAGGGAGGGGCCCCGATCCTCCTTATTGAGGATGGAGCCTAGCAGTTGTCATAGGGGACTCTGTCCCTCCCATAGGCAGGATGTGAAGGTTGGGGAGATCAGTCCGATCCTGTGGGGGTGGAGGCAGGGGTCCGAGCTCTTGTGGGGCCAGTCCTGGCCGTGACAGGGGATCTCTGTTCCCCCCCACACACACCCCGCCCAGCAGGTACCTGTACAAACAGCTGCTGCTGTGGTGCAACCTGAAGGAGCCGGCGGACCGGGAGAAATGCATCTTCCAGCCCTCGGCGGAGGGGGGGCTGCTGGCCCTCAAGCCGAAGGTCTTTGTGCACCTGTATCTGAGCCGCACACCCACAGGGGCCTCCGAGAACTTCCCGTGAGTGTGGGGGCTGGGGGGGGGGGGGGAGAAGGGTCGAGGGTGTGGGGCAGTGCTGGGGAGTGCCAGGGCAGTGCTGTGGGACATGGGTGTAGGGTGGTGCTGTGGGAGGGTGGGCGGGGGGGGGTTAGAGCTGGGGATCAACAGTGCGGTGACGGAGGCAGAGGAGTGGGACAGAACTAGAAGGCAAGGTGCTGCCATGGGGCAGAGGGGCACGGCAGAGCTGGGGAGCAGAACTAGGGTGTGGCAGGGCAGTGGGGTGGAGCTGAGGGGCCGAGATGTGGGGTGGCAGAGAGGTGCTGGGGGTGTGGTGCTCAGGATGGTGGGGATCTGCTGAGGGGCAGAGGCGTGGGTTGATGCTGGGGGGTGCTGCTGTGGGGCTGGGGACTGTTTGTCTTTTCTCCCTAGAAATCAGCCCTCTTTCTAGTGGCTGATAAACCCCAAGCTGCCCCCAGCCCAGTGCCCCTGTCCCCTGCCCCCCTGTGACCTGCCGTGCCCGTCCCCCCGCCCCGCTCACTGCAGCATCCCGTTCCCGGGGAGGAAGCCCTCGGTCGGCCTGTACGTCCATGCCAAGGGCGCGCTGACGCCCATCTCCAGCTGCCCCCCAAGCCTGCTGGCCGCCTGGGTCTGCTGCGCCTCGGGCAGTGACAAGCTGAGCCGCTGGAGCGTGCTGGGCCTGCAGGGGGCACTCCTCAGCCACTTCATGGAGCCGCTATACCTCTCCAGCATCATCCTAGGTGATAACTGAGGCCACCGTGGGCAGGGGGGGCTGAGTGGGAGGCGCTGTGCTGCAGGGGGCTTATGGGGAGGTGTAATGGGGCGGGGGGTCAGTAGCAGTGCCAGGCTGCAGGGAGTGGGGGGGGGCTAGTGGGGAGCAGGATGGTGCAGGGGGGTTCAGTAGGGGGCACTGTGCAGCAGGGAGTAGAGCATGGAGGGGGTTCGATGAGGGCACGGTGCTGAGGGAGTGGGGGAGGGGGTGGTCGGGGGAGGATCTGTGGAGTGGGGTGGAGGTTCAGTAGGGGGCGCTCTACCCGCACAGCACTGACCCCAGCATGGCTCAAGGGGGCGCTGTTCCCCCCGCAGCGGGGCAGGGGCTCATTAGGGGGTGCTCTCCCTGCATAGCGCTGATCTCAGTGTGTTACAAGGGGGTGCTGTGTCGCAGGGAGCGGGGCAGGGGCTCGGGGGGGAGGGGGGCGCTGTGCTACAGATAGCGGGACGGGCAGGGGCTCAGTAGGGGGCGCTGTCCCTGCACAGCGCTGACACCAGCATGGCACAAGGGGGCGCTGTGCCGCAGGGAGCGGGGCAGGGGCTCAGTAGGGGGCGCTGTGCCGCAGGGAGTGGGATAGGGACTCAGTAGGGGGTGCTGTCCCCGCACAGCGCTGACACCAGCATGGCACTAGGGGGCGCTGTGCTGCAGGGAGCGGGATAGGGGCTCAGTAGGGGGCGCTGTGCTGCATGGAGCTGGGCAGGGGCTCAGTAGGGGGCGCTGTCCCCACACAGCGCTGATGCCAGGATGGCACTAGGGGGCGCTGTGCTGCAGGGAGCGGGATAGGGGCTCAGTAGGGGGCGCTGTGCCGCAGGGAGCGGGGCAGGGGCTCAGTAGGGGGCGCTGTCCCCGCACAGCGCTGACGCCAGCATGGCACAAGGCGGCGCTGTGCTGCAGGGAGCGGGGCAGGGGCTCAATGCCTTGGAAGGGGCCATGCAGCAATGGCCTTGCAGCTGCCTCAGCCTCTCTCCTCCCGCTGCCCAGCGGACCCTGGCCCCAACCAGCCCGCCCTGAACTGGGTCATCAACGAGCGGCTGCAGCTGGGCCCCGAGGCCGGCCTGCCAGCCCCCTACGCCCAGCACCAGATCTGCTTCTTCCTGGGACCCCGCGTCAGCCCCCTCAGCTCCAGCGCCGAGTGCTGCAGGCTGAGCCTCAACTGGTGCCGCGGGGACGCAGCCCCAGAGCAGGTGGACGGTGCCACTGGGCTGGCCGTGCTGAAGTGAGTGGGGGGGCGGGGATCACGGTGTGTGTGGGGGAATTAATCTCTGGGTCCCCCGAGTACCCTGACTGGTCCTCTAGTGCCAGCAGGGTGGGGGGTGCTGGGGGGTGATCCCCAATGGACGGGGGTGAGGGGTGTACCCCGGGGGCTGCTCTCCAAAGCCAGGCTCCTGTGTTACATCCCCCATGAACACAGAGCTTGGGCTCCCCCCAGATGATGTCTCTGCCTCCTGCAGTGCCCCCCATCTAAGCCCCCTCCCCAATCCAAACCTGTATCCCCCTGGAGCTGGGGGGCTCTGGAAATGGGCACTGGAGCCTGGTTCACCCTCCGGTGCGGCCGCAGCTGGGTGTTCGCCCAGAGGCGTCCCAGCCCGGTGGCCCGTTTGTGACACTAAGGAGTGTCTCCGTTCCTAATGGCAGAGAACTGCCCAGGCCCCGGTGGTAACTGGCCCCTCCCTCGGTGGCTGCGGATGGGGGTGGGGCACTGGGACAGAGGTGTGTCTGTCCCCAGTCTGTGCAGAAAGCCGGGTCACTAGCACCCACAGCTGTTGATCAGCATCTGGAGCTGCCCTTGCCCCCTCCATCTGAGCGTCTCCTTCCCCCGCCCCTCCAGAAACCCCACCGTGGAGGACCAGGTCTTCCCCAGCCAGATCTGCAAAGCCGCCATGCTGCGATACTTCAGGGAGGTGGCGCAGCAGATGAACAAGAACGCCCTGCTGGCGCTGCCCACTTACCACCAAGCCAAGGTTGGGCGCTGCGGGGGGTAGGGGTGGGGAAGGGGGCATGTTATACGAGGGGGGAGGGGCTGCCAAGTGCGGAAGAGAAGATACAGGAGGGTGGGGTATGTGAGTATGTCAGGAAGAATGCTAGGAGTCAGGACTCCTGGGTTCTGCTCCCAGCTGTGGGAGGGGAGAGGTCTAGTGGTTAGAAGAGGAGGAGGGGGATGGGGACTTGGGGTCAGGACTCCTGGGTTCTGTTCCCATCTGCCACTAACTCTGCATGTGACTTTAGTCAGATCGCTTCCCCAGTTTATGCCTCAGTCCCTGTTCTGTCCTCCCCCCGCTCCGGCTCCGTAACATGGGGCTGATTCTGACCCACGTCTCACTGCCAGACTTAAACCTTATTGCTCGAGTTCGTTAACCCCGCCGTGCCCTGGCCAATTCAGAGTGTTTCTCTTTCTCCCTCTTTAGACCCAGGCGGAGTCTTACCAGAGTGCCAAGGACCAGCTCTTCGCTCACCTGACCTCCCAAGGGCTTGGCAAGTGGCCTCAGAAGCACCTGGTGGACAACTTCACCGGTCAGGCAGTGAAATAGACCCGGGGGGGTCTGGCCACCTGCCTCCCAGAAATGCCGGGGGGCGGGGGCATAGGAAGGAGTAAAATCTAGAGACTGTTGCAAATTTCGGGAGTTGGGGTTAGGGCTTTTAAACTCTGTTTGCCGTGCTGCATGGGGGAGGGGCCAGGGCTGTGAAGAAGGCCCACTTTTCATTTGATTTGTCTTTGAATTGCGAGGGCCGTCGATTTCCCCGAAGTGCTCCGGCTGGTTCAGCCCTGTTGGCAACCTGCTTTCACGGATGGGTTAGTGCCGGTGCATTTAGCCCAGAATGTCTCCCTCTGTATCAGCCTTGTCCAGTGGTTAATTACACTCATCTATCCCCTAGACTGAGCTGCTTTTAGTCTCGCTCGCTCTCAGGCAGATTTTCCAGCCCTGGAATCATTCTCGTAGCTCTTTGAGCCCTTTCCAGTGTGTCCGCAGCCCGTCTGAAGTGTGTCCATCAGAACAGGGACGTGTGCCCCAGGCTGCATTGAGCGGTCCCACCCCCCGGCCTTGCTCCTATAGGATCCCCCTTGGCCGTTCACCCGAGTGCACTTGTGCAGTGGTCTGCCACCAGACGCAGCGCAATCCGGTTGCTGCCTGTGGCACGCCAGGCTACAGCCCCACCCCGAGCTGGCTGCATGCGTGCGGTTCTGGGCCCCCGCTGGCCGGCCGGCCCGTTTAGCTGCCGGCACTGGTTGCAAGCAAAGCGTGAGCCCAGCTGCTCCCTGTGCTCAGAGGGTTTGGCCTGGCTCTTGAAATCAATAGGAAGGGGGGCAGGGTACACTGGGGGAGTATGCGGGGGTGCAGGGCTGTATGCTGGGGGAATGGGGGGGACACACCAAGAAGTGGTACGTGCCTAAATACCTTCAATGCAGAGGGTCGGGGTCCTTCCACAATCAGATGCTTTGGACAACGGCTGTACTGAGCTGCCCTGGCCACGCTGGGAGCTAAATCCATGACACCGTCGCATCTCTCTCTCTTCCCTAGATAAAATAAAGGCTCCTGGGTGGCCAAGCTGAGCTCCAAACTGGGTTTTAGCAGCCTGGCCCCTCAGCACTGTGCCTTTTGTTAGCTTTGTGCTTTGCACCCCTGCCTGGCTTCCCGTTCAGCAGCTGTGCAGGACTTGCTTCACCGGCCCATTTATTTTAACCTTTCGTCCTGCTCCGAAGCTGCTGGGGGTTGTTTGAGTCGCTGCAGTCTGGCCTTAAGAAACGCAAGAACCTCAAGGAGCGAGCTGGAGCCTGCTGGCTGGGGAATGTGATGCAGGCAGGAGGGAGCATGGCCCAGGGGTTAGAGCACTGGACACCTGATTCTATTCCTCGTGCAATGCCTGGGCCTGCTAGGGGACCATGGGTGAGTCATTTCCCTGCTCCGTGCCTCAGTGTCCCTATCTGTAAACTAGAGACAAGGCTGCTGACCGGCTTTGCAACGTGCTTTGAGCTGGACTGATGCACAGCTGTAGCTGCGAGCTAGGAATCAATGATAGGTGGAGCCTTTAATTCATAAGGCACCAGCAAGCCCTGCAAATCTCAGCGGTGTTAAATACTAGGAATAAATTGCTGGCCCACGCCGGCGTGTGCCATTTCTGGGCCCTGCGACCTACTGCCAGTGGTGGCTGGTGACAGTCAAACCCTGGCAGACAAGCTCCTGTTCAGAGCGTTAACTTTATTTCAAAGGCAATAAGAGAAATACCCAGAACAATTTTGCCAGGAAGTCCTTTAATCCAGCAGCCCATTCCAGCCCTTCCCCACCAACACCCATCACCTCCGGCCCCATCAAACACACATCCCTTAAATCCCCCATGCCTCAGGACAGGGAACATCCCATCCCACTCAGATCATGCATGAGCCAATTAATGCAGCAAGGTCCTTGTCCCTCCACAGGAGCTGTGTGTGTGTGGGGGGGTGGTATCCTGCCAAAAGATCAGCTGTGAGCCAAGGGGGTGGGGGAGGGATTCTGCCAGGGAGACAGAGTGGCAAATTTTAACCCAGGATCTCCTGTCACCTGCCCCCAATCTTTCTAGTCCAGGGGTGACGAACCTGTGGCTTGAGAGCCACATGTGGCTCTTCAGAAGTTAATATGCAGCTCCTTGTATAGGCACCAACTCTGGGGCTGGAGCTACAGGTGCCAACTTTCCAGCGTGCCAGGGGGTGCTCACTGCTCAACCCCTGGCTCTGCCACAGGCCTTGCCCTCACTCCACCCCTTTCCGCCCTGTCTTCTGAGCCTGGAGTGCCCTCGCTCCTCCCCTCTTGCCCCCAGAGCCTCCTGCATGCCATGAAACAGCTGATTGGGAGGGATGGGGAGGGGCTGAGCGGCAGGACTGCTGGTGGGCAGGAGATGCGGGGAGTGTGGGGGGGAGCAGATGGGGGGGGCTACTGACATATTACTGTGGCTCTTTGGCAATGTACATTGGTAAATTTTGGCTCCTTCTCAGGCTCAGGTTGGCCACCTCTGTTCTAGTCAAGACCCGCCCAGTTCATGTAAGTTTTGAAGGGCCCATTCTGCTCATCCCATATGACCTCTTGTGTAACCCAGGCTGGAGCCTCACAAAACCTGCTTCCTGCAGGCAGCCCCTAGCTGGTGGAGCTCGCTCGGCTGGAGAATGAGGCAACAATCTCGCTGAAAAGCCAGAGAGCTGAAGGCTCCATCCTGGCTCTGAGCTGTTCCATTGGTTCCCCACCCACCGTGTTACAAACCTGCACCCCAGTTCCCAGCTGAGACTCCCCACTCACGGGCTCTCGCTCTGCATTAGCAAGGCCCCTGCTGTCCGACATCACCTGCTGCTGCAGGTCCGGCGACACCCACATCGCTTCACCTTTTCCAGCTCCCCTTCCAGCCATACTCAGCCTTGAGCCGGGGGCGGAAGGGGGAGAAAGTCAAGCACTCGTGCTCTGCCTGCAATGACATTTGCGAAGAGACACAAATGGGGGGCGGGAATATCATTCGTTGATGCACTTCACATGCTCAAGGTTTATCTGATCGCCATATTTGGGGTCGGGAAGGAATTTTCCTCCAGGGCAGATTGGCAGAGGCCCTGGGGGTTTTTCCCCTTCCTCTGCAGCGTGGGGCACGGGTCACTTGCTGGAGGATTCTCTGCACCTTGAAGTCTTTAAACCACGATTTGAGGACGTCAATGGCTCAGACATAGGTCCGGGGTTTGATACGGGAGTGGGTGGGTGAGATTCTGTGGCCTGCGTTGTGCAGGAGGTCAGACTAGATGATCATAATGGTCCCTTCTGACCTTAAAGTCTATGATTCTTTCGAGGCTTTGGAGCTCCACGGGGCTCCTCGTCAGGCCAGCTGCAGAAGACCTCAGTGCAGCCCCACAGCCGTGTCTCTTATCGGCACAAGCTGGTTCCCTCCCCCACCTTGTCCTTCTCGTGCCCCAGGACCAACCCAGCTACGCCAACGCTGTCGCCTGAACCGGGAAGACAATTTCACACACCCCCCAATTCCATTTCACACCAACTACAGGAAGAACCAACGTCCAGGGCCGTGTCCAAGTCTCATCCCAAGACACTAACTCAGCTCTAGGCTCCCGTGAGGCTGCGTTAAGAGGGGATGCAGGCTACGGCGCAGCTTGAGAAGATTCCTGCTTGTCCTGGATGTCGCAGCCTAGGTCCTCGCTCCTTGGGCTGCGTGGCTGCATTTCCTTAACAAGAAGCCACTTCCAGCTCCACCCAGGAAGGTGCTGCACTGTGCTGCACATCCTCCAGCGTTCAGGGATTCCTTTCCGCATGGTTTGGAGCAGCTCGAGCCCCTCCAAAGGCCTGACGAGTGCAGAGCGGGGCTGTATGGCCCGTGCATGCAGCGGTGCAGTAGGGATCATCCAGACTGGGAATGGCTGTGGGAGGAGAAGATGGATCGTGGCTTAGCTCAGCCGGGAGCCCAGATTAGTAGCCAGTCCTGTGCGCCTTGTGGCTAGCGGGAGGGGAGGAGGTGCACCCACACGGTTGAAGAGGGATGGGGCGAGCCTAGAAAAATCTATTGCAAATAAATGGGGTGCTGCAAAGGCCCCCCCTGCCCAGCAGTCTTGGCCCCCAGCCATAGTCCCAGACACAGAGCAGCTCCCCCCTGGGGAGTGAGGAACAGCCCCTTCCCAACAGCCGCCCATGCCCCCATCTCTGCCCTCCCTGCTCCAGCCCAGCCCTGCTGCAGGGGGGCACTCTGGGTGTGGGGGGTTGGGCTTGTGGTTGTCATTGCGGGGAGGATCACCCGGTTCTTGAGCTCGGCCGCCATGGTGACGGAGGCCCGCTCCATGTTGGTGGCGTTCTTGGGGCTCGTCTCCAGGAACAGCACTTCCTGCGTGGACACATCTTCTTGCCCTGGGGGCACGCAAAAGGCCACAGGGCGTGCCAGGCAGCTGCTGGGTGTGCGTAGGTATGGCTGCCCCCTCCCCCGGCATGCAGAGTGGGGGCTGCTACCTGGTGCCAGCTGCGGGCAGTGGTCAAACAACCGAGGATTGCAGGGCGTAGCAAAGAGGTTTCCACGCTCAGCTGCTGCGTCCCTACAGTGCTAGGAAGGGGGCTTTTAGATTACCCCTCCCCCCCAGCTGACCATGTCTTATGCCAGGATCTCCTTGTTATTCACGGGAGTCCTCTCCTCCCGCCTTCCCCAGGATTATCGGGGATAATCCCCTGGGATTTCAGGGTGTACTAATCTGCTCCTCCCAGGGCCTGCCCTTGGCCGTGATGTAATCCAGCACCTTCTTGCCGGCATAGCGGCTGGTCTCTAGCCACAGGTGCATGTTGCTGATTTGCTGAATGAGTCCTGGGAGAGGCTCTGAGAGCACCCAGCCCCTTCCACAGAACCGAGCTCTTCCCTCTGGGAAGATCTGCTGCTGGGGAATTAGGGGAAGACCATTGCCTGCAGTCTAATGCCCATCTACAGATGGGAGCAGCTCCATCAGCCTTCACCTAGTCCATCCCCAGCCAGGGTGGGATTGCGCTCTACAAGTCCATTTCCTCCTTGGGAGGGAGAAAATGGCACCTTGTGTTAAATACAGTACGCCTTCCCATCCAAACCAGACTGAGACCCACCAGCTTCTATCACACACACACATGTTCCCCCCAGAGTGGCCATTAAGTGGGAGTGACTGTCAGTCATTACTCCCCTTAGCGGGATTAGAACCCACAGCCTGGAGGGAAAGGCTCCCTAGCTCCATCCCCAAGCAGCTGAGCTAACCAGTCTCGGAGCAGCCCTTCTCTTAAAGAGACACAGACACTCCTGGCGACGCAGCTCCTGGGATTCAGCCCAGAAGATTCATTTAAATGTCCAGTGAGACTTGATTTCTACCCCTCAACTTTACAAAGTTTGTGTTGTTATTTATCCAGAGCCCTTGGCTAGCACTGAGGGGCTCTGAGAGAACACAAAGATCATTTGCATCCAGCACTCAGGTCTCCCACCAAACACATGCGGCTGCCTCTAGGGTGGAATGTGGCAGCTGTTTTAAACGACATGGAGAGCACTGCTTCGCTGAAGAAATCCTGCATTTGAGATCAGCCCATGGCAGAAGGCAGTCAGGTCTGTATTCTCTACAGAGAAGCCAAAGAGAAGGACAGTTCGTTTAAAAATTATATCCCTGTGCAGTTACCATTAAACTTTCCCCTGCCCTTTCATTGGGATACTGGAGTCTCCTTCCTTCCCCACCTTAAAATTATGCAGTTTCTGTACAGCTGTTGAAACATCTCTCATATCCCAACACAGACGTAGCTTTATCTCTGCACTAGGTGACATGATCCCTGTATATAGGGCCACTGTGCCTCACCCCAGAGGTGGCTGCATCTCAGTGCTGGGTGAGCGATGCCTGTATAAACAGCTGCCACATCACTGCACCTCAACACTGGGCAACATAACTTCAGTATAAATAGTTGCCACATCCCACCCCAGAGGTGGCTGCATCTCAGTGTTGGGTGATCTGATCCTGTCCCACCCCAGGGCTATATACAGGCTGTGAAATATTTCAGGATTAGCCACGGCCATTTTTAACCAAGGGCTACAGCAAGTCCATTCCCAGCGTAACGCAGACGCCTTCCCTTAGGAAGGGCTCCGTGGTCAGCCTCACCTGGTCCGTTCCATCATACACGCTGCTCCTCCATAGTCACTGGATGTGACAAGCTGGAAGTGCTCCCAGCCGGCTGTGTCCCACTGCAGGGCAGGGAAAGAAAGAGACACAGCCCATACTCCTTCCCACCGCCAGAAGGGGAACCCAGGAATCCTGGCTCCCAGCCCCCTGCCCAATACTGCCTCCAAGAGCTGAGGACAGAACCCAGGAGTCCTGGGTCTGAGTCCTCTGCTCTGCTAGACCACAGAACCCAGGAGTCCAGACTCCCAACCCCCAGCTCTAGCCTCTGGCCAACATTCCTCCCTGCTCTACCCACTAGACCCCACTCCCCTCCCAGTGCCTGGGAGAGAACCCAGGAGCCCAGGCACCCAGACCCTTGCTTTAACCACTAAATGCCCCCCTCCCACCTCTGATAGGTGGCAAACGCAGGGAACGCTTCAGCTTTCTGCTTTCAGCAACGTCCCTGCTGGGCTGGGACTGCCCCAGCTGTGGGGAAGCTGATGTGGGGGGAGGACGGGGGAGCAACACATGGCAACAAGCGGAGGTCACCACCCCTAGGGAGCAGCCAGCGAGGACGCCCAGGAGCGTGCTGGCTCTTAGTTCTGCAGAGGGCGCTGCTGAGCCCCCCAGACTGGCTGGCCTTGGGATGAAAGCCCCAGACTCAATTCCCAGCTCTGCCCCAACTCCTCATGTGAGACGCTGCATCTCAGGCTCCCCAGCTGCCAGGTGGGGAGAACAGTCCTCTCTTTGGCTACTTCATCTGTCAGGACTTTGGGGCAGGGACTCCATGTCTGTGCAGCACCCGGTACGACCCGGGGGAAACCCCTCACCCTGCCTGGGGTCTGTGCAGCATCCGGTACAAACGGGGAGGACCCCCTGACTCCGCCTGGGGTCTGTGCAGCACTCGGCACATTAGGGGTGGCCCGATCTTGGTCAGGGCTGGTGCAGCTCCCAGCATGAGGGGGACCACCCAGTCTCAGCCAGGGTCCATGCAGTACCCCATGGCTGGGAGCAGGCCCCTTATGCCACCAGCATGGGAGGACCCCTGTGCGGCGGGGAGTTTCAGGGGGCCATGCTTGGCACAAAGGGGCTGGCAGGTGAGTGAGATTCAAGCCCTGTGCATGGGGGACTGGCAGGGAGGGGGATCAGCAAGGAGCCTTGGACATAATACAGAGGGAGCTTTTCAGCAGCCAGCAGGGGGGAGCTGAGTGTCCTCGGTGGTGTAGGGGGCACCAGGGAACAGGGCTGGGAATCGAGGGCAGGATCAGCTGTTGGACAGACCCTGCTGCGCCCATCCCAGCTGGTAAATGGCTGCTTCCAGCCTGACAACGCCAGGTGGTTCTGAGCCTTGGTCAGTTTCATTTCTGCCGGCTCTGTTGGGGAAGTCTGAGCAGAGCTGGACAGGCCCCATGGGGCTAACGGGGGGAATGTTTGCTTCCTGACGGGGCAAAAGGGGAATCAGCCCCCACAGCCTGGTTTACAGTTTAGTAAAATGCAGGTTCTAATAGGCAATCACACACATCCTGGGCCCCACAACTGATCCTAGATCTCCTGTACCCCCAGCCCCCCACTCTGAACCCCCCAGCCCTGCCAACTTGCATTCCAGCTCCTAGGCCACACAGACAGAACCCATATCCCCTATCCTGGATCCACACAGCCTCCAGATCCCCTATAGACCCTAGCTCCTCTTGCACCCCAAAAAGGACCCCCAGATTCCCCACCCTGTGTCCCAATCCCCACAGATCCTTGATGCCCTGCCATGCATCCCATAGACCCCCCTTGTATCCCCAAACAGACCCCAATCCCCATCATGTACCCCTGCTGAAGAGATCATAGAACCATAGGGTTAGAAGTCACCGCAAGGGTCATCTAGTCTAACCCCCTGCCAAGAGGCAGGATTTGTTGTGTCTAAACCACCGAAGACAGATGGCGCCAGCCACCTTTGGAAAACCTCCAATGAAGAAGCTTCCACAACCTCCATCCGCAATCAGTTCCATTGTCCTACTGTTCTTACAGTTAGGAAGTTTTTCCTTGAGATTTAATCTGAATCTGCTGGGCTGTAGTTTGAACCCACTGCCCCTTGTCCTGCCCTCTGTGGCAAGGGAGAACAATTCATCTCCATCTTTTTTATGGCAGCCTTTCAAGTATCTGAAGACCGCTATCCTGTCCCCCCTTCATCTCCTCTCTTCCGAACTAAATATACCCCGTTCCTTCAGCCTTTGCTCACATGACTTGCATTCCATCCCTTTGATCATCCTTGTCGCTTGTCTCCGGATCCTTCCCAGTTTCTCTACAACCTTTCTATACATTGGTGACCAAAACTGGACACAATACTCCAGCTGAAGCCTAACCAGCACCAAGTAGAGCAGTACTGTCACCTCCCATGACTTGCAGGCTATGCCTCTGTTCATGCAACCGAAAATTGCATTTGCTTTTTTTGCAAGAGCATCGCATTGCTGACTCACGTTGAGGTTGGGATCAACCACAACTCCCAGATCCTTCTCAACAGTGCTGCTGCCAAGCCAGTTACCCCCTATTCTGCATTTGGTTTTTCTTCCCTAAGTGTAGCAGCTTCCATTTGTCTTTGTTGAATATCATTTTGTTGTCTATGGCCCAGTCTCCAATTTATCAAGATGCCTCTGAATTTTAGCTCTATCCTCCAAAGTATTGGCAACTCCCGCAGCTTTGTGACATCTGCGGGCTTGATCAGTGTGCTCTCTATTCCTACATCCAGGTCATTAATAAAGATGCTAAACAACATCGGACCCAGAACCAATCCTTGTGGAACCTCTCTCCAATCTGACATCATTCCATTAACTCTTTGTTTGCAGTTATTTAACCAACAGAACTCCACTGGCCATCACCTACAGTCCTCAGCTTAAACCTCTCCAACGCATCATCAGTGATCTACAACCCATCCTGGACAATGATCCCTCACTTTCACAGACCTTGGGAGGCAGGCCAGTTCTCGCCCACAGACAACCTGCCAACCTTAAGCATATTCTCACCAGCAACCACACACCACACCATAACAACTCTAACTCAGGAACCAACCCATGCAACAAACCTCGATGCCAACTCTGCCCACATATCTATACCAACAACACCAACACAGGACCTACCCAGATCAGCTACAACATCACTGGTTCATTCACCTGCACGTCCACCAATGTGATATATGCCATCATGTGCCAGCAATGCCCCTCTGCTATGTACATTGACCAAACTGGACAGTCACTACGCAAGAGGATAAATGGACACAAGTCAGATATCAGGAATGGCAATATACAAAAACCTGTAGGAGAACACTTCAACCTCCCTGGCCACACAATAGCAGATGTAAAGGTAGCCATCTTACAGCAAAAAAACTTCAGGAGAGATTCCAAAGAGAAACTGCTGAGCTCCAGTTCATTTGCAAATTTGACACCATCAGATCAGGATTAAACAAAGACTGTGAATGGCTATCCAACTACAGAAGCAGTTTCTTCTCCCTTGGTGTTCACACCTCAACTGCTAGCAGAGGACCTCACCCTCTCTGATTGAACTAACCTCGTTATCTCCATACTGATTCTTGCCTGCATATTTATACCTGCCCCTGGAAATTTCCATTACATGCATTCGACGAAGTGGGCATTCACCCACGAAAGCTTATGCTCCAATACATCTGTTAGTCTAAAAGGTGCCACAGGACTCTATTGCTTTTAACCAATTATGTATCCACTTCATGGTAGTTCCATCAAACCCACATTTTTCCGGCTTACGTATCAGAATGTCACGTGGGACAACTGTGTCAAAAGCTGAAGTCCAGGTATATGATGTCCACCACATTCCCCCTACCCACCAAACCAATTACCCTGTCAAAGAAGGAAATCAAGATGATTTGGTATGATTTCTTCTTGCTAAATCCATGCTGGCTGCTAGTGATTAACCCATCATCCTCCAGATATTCCCAAATGGAATGCATGATGTTATCTGATTAAAATATGACCATATAGATCATTTTTTGTATCTGAAGTTATGAGTATTGGCTCTATACCTCAAAAAGAACAGGAGTACTTGTGGCACCTTAGAGACTAACAAATTTATTTGAGCATAAGCTTTCGTGGGCTACTGCCCACTTCTTTGGCTGCATCTATACCTGGATTTCAAATGTTGGCTCCTGGGGTAAAACCCACGAGGTAACACCCGGCATAGCTTGGAGGGACTTAGTCAAATTAAGTGGTTCATCAAGAAACACTTAACTGACAATGGACCATGGGAGATGCCCATCTACACTGAATGGCCTGTCCTGCAAACCTGCTGTCTGGGGTACAGGTAATGGCTTCTACTGTGTCCAAACCTTCATGTGTGAACATGTGACTTGCCCATGTGACTCCAAACACGATCTTGTCATGTGCAATTTTCCACTAGTTGTGCTGAGGGCTTTGTTGGAAGCAATGGGTTTCCCACCACAGGGCAGAAGATATAAAAGGCCCTGGAAACCCCTCCATTTTGCCTCTTTCCTGCTTAAACCTCTGGAACATGGACTATCCTAATGGGAGCATTCTAACCCAGGGACTGAGGTCCTGCCAATGATTTGGAAGCAGCCAGAGACTTGACTTAAGCCAGCAGTTTATTCCATCACTGCTAGGAGCCTGAACCAAGAACTTTGCCATTACTGTATGTAACTGATTTCTTTAACCAATTTTAACTCTTCTTTCTTTCTTTCTTTCTTTCTTTCTTTCTTTCTTTCTTTCTTTCTTTCTTTCTTTCTTTCTTTCTTTCAATAAACCTTTAGATATTAGATTTAAAATTGTTATTAAGATGATGTTAAAAAAAAAGTGAACAGTAGAGAGTTTAAGCATAGAGGGTGGGGATAGCTCAGTGGTTTGAGCATTGGCCTGCTAAACCCAGGGTTGTAAGTTCAATCCTTGAGGGGGCCATTTAAAGATTTGGGGCAAAAATCTAACTGGGGATTGGTCCTGCTTTGAGCAGGGGGTTGGACTAGATGACCTCCTGAGGTCCCTTCCAGCCCTGATATTCTATGATAGAAGTTTTTGGTTATCAGCGAATAACATATAGATTATCGAGGGTGCAAAGTTTGGTTTAAAATCGGGGGGGCATAAGGAATACATAATCTGTAATATCCCCGATTGGGGGTAAATGGTTGATGGGTCAAAGTACAGACATTGAGATATGAGGGTATGAAGTTCATAGAGTGGCTATGTTCGGGTGTGGAGTATAATGAGCGGATATGAGGATGGATTGACCCTCATTTGGTGAGATTTAATGTTCAGGGAGTTTATGGTTCCAGTTCATATGATCCAACGGAGAACGTCTCTTGGTCCCTTTCTCGTAGTCAAAGAATGATGTCACTCTGGCTCACGTTTCCTGTTGGTGGCCGGTGATGTGCTTGATGTAGATGTCCCTGGACCATTGGATGGTGTCTGAGACCATGAGGCGCCACATGAGCCGTGCGTAGCATCGACCGATCCTGCAGGACACGCTCATTCCAGGGGGTCTCAAGCGCCCAGGGCTCCGACGATCAGGGCGTTCATCTGCACCTCGTAGCCCTTCGCTCTCAGGGTGTCGGCCAGGGGGCGTACTTTTCTAAAGGATTAGCAACAGCATGATTTTTGGGTAAGATCTAAGTTATATATTGACCTGTGTGTGTGGCTGGTCCTTTGGGATCAGAAGAACCTTTTATTTGAAGAGATTGGTTTTAAAGGACCACTCATCTCATAGTGTTTTCGGTGGTAATACAAGAACTGGAATGCCTGAGAAAACTGCTTTTATGACTTCTTGTTAGCCAGTGGGGTGAAACAGAAGTTTGCTTTTGTTGCTGGTTTGATATATCCTATGGGGGATTAGCCACCAGTCTTGGGGTGTATCTGCCCTAGTTCTGAGCAGGTTGTTCTGAATTTGGCATTCTCAGTTGAGGGGTGCCATCAAACCTGAATCACGGCCTCAGCTGAGTCTGGATCCAACCCCCTGATCTCATGGGTGGGGGAGAGAGGTGGGGGTCAGGAGCTGTGGAAGGCTTCTCAGGTTTGCAGCTGGGTCTGTGTTCATTCAATGTGTTGAACCTCTGAACCAGGCTCCTAGCTCTAGCCACTAGACCCCACACTCCTCTTCCAGAGGCCATAAAACCCAGGAGTCCAACTCCCAGCCCTCCCCCGCTCCCCTTTTCTAACCCACCAGGCCCTACTCCCCTCCCACAGCTGGGAATGGAACTCAGGAGTCCTGACACCCCTGACCAGGGCCGCCTGGGGCGGGGGCAAGTGGGGCAATTTGCCCCAGGCCCCGCAGGGGCCCCCTCGAGATTATAGTATTCTATAGTATTGCAACATTTTTTTATGGAAGGGGCCCCCGAAATTGCTTTGCCCCAGGCCCCCTGAATCCTCTGGGCGGCCCTGCCCCTGACCGCCATGGACTCTGCCCAGTGCGCACTCACTATCTGGAGTTTGATAGTCTTCCACTCCAGCTTGATGGTCCGGATCTTAAAGCCCACCCCAGTGGTACTGATGGAGCTGTCCAGGTTGTTGTCATCCTAGGGAAGAGAGGACGGACAGTGAGTGATGGGGCAGGGGGAGCCCAGCAGCGCACCCCAGACTGAGTGCTTCCCCCTAACCAGATCATAGGCACCTGCCTCTGTCACCCTCAACACTGCACCTCCCGCCCTCACAGCCAACATGGTATCCCTGTGCTGCCCACCCCACAGCCCCTGGGAACTTCACAGCAATAAAAGGCTTAGAACCTGCTTCACCCTGTTCCAAAAGCCTAGCCACTGGAGCTAAAGGAGAATCCTCATCAGCTCTTAGCAGCATAGGGGCTAGGACACACTGATGAGCAGTTCCAATTCCATCCTGGAGAGGACAGTGCTTCACCACCCTCCTAGTGAAATAGTGTTTCCTAATATCCTAGACCTCCCTCCACTGCAACTTGAGACCATTACTCCTTGTTCTGTCATCTGCCACCATTGAGAACAGCCAAACTCCATCCTCTTTGGAACCCCCCTTCAGGTAGTTGAAGGCTGCTATCAAATCCCTCAGTCTTCTCTTCTGCAGACTAAACAATCCCAGTTCCCTCAGCCTCTCCTCATAACTCATGTGCCCCAGCCCCATAATCATTTTTGTTGCCCCCTGCGGGAGCAGGGCCTGGGGCAGAGCCGGGGGTCGAGCACTCCCCGACACATTGGAAAGTTGGCGTCTATGCACATCCTGATCTGATTTGCCCCTCTGTTAATCTGAAGTCCACAGGAACATGAGCTAACTCCGGCTTTTGGATAGAACATCTGCAGATGTCGGACCACAAGAGTGCCATGGCAACAAAATGACATATATGATAATAAGCTGAGCTCATGAATACACTAACCAATAGGAGAAGGACACTAGCAGAAGGACACCCCAATATTAGTAGGGTGAGGAAATACAAATAAGGAAGAGGGGAGAGACCCCTTCGGAATATGCATTAGACGTAGTGCTGTCAGTGTCACACGGTATAAAAGTTGAATCCCAGCCTGTGTGCAGGAAGAGAGGCAGATGTAGGCCTTGGGAGGTGCCAGGATGATGGCCACACCAGTGATGATGAGGAAGGTGATGGTGATGAGGAAGATGATGGCTAACATTTCAGGTTGTTCTGCATGGGATGGTGTGAGTAGACAGATGTACATTCTGTATTATCTCGATCTACCTTACTGGGCTAGAGTGTCTGGGACTTTGTTAAATGTGTTAATTAACTATTGTAAATATAAAAGGGTTCCTATAGGGCAGGGGAGGGCAAACTACGGCCTGTGGGCTGGATCCCGCCCATCAGGGATTTCAATCCAGCCTGCGGGATTGCCAGCACCGTGGCGCAGTGGGGCTAAGGCAGGGTCCCTGCCTGCCCCCCTGGCCCCACGGCCGGCACAATGTTTCTGCGGCCCCTGGGAGGAACCACGGCCAATGGGAGCTTCAGGGGTGGTACCCACAGGCGAGGGCAGCGCGTGGTGGAGCCACCTGCCCCACCCCACCCCCAGGAGCCACTGCCGGACATGCTGGCCACTTCCGGGAGCGGCTTGGGGCCAGGGCAGGGAAGGAGCCTGCCTTAGCCCCGTTGCGTGCCACTGCCACCCCGGAGCCACTTGAGGTAAGCGGCGCCGGGCCAGAGCTTGCACCCTGAACCCCTCCTGCCCCCCACGCCCCAGCCCCTGCCCTGAGCCCCCTGCTGCACCCCATCCCCCTGCTGCACCCTGCACCCCAACCCTCTGCCCTGAGCCCCCTGCTGCACCCCAACCCCCTGCTGCACCCTGCACCCCAGCCCCTGCCCTGAGCCCCCTGCTGCACCCCGCACCCCTCCTGCACCCCAACCCTCTGCCCTGAGCCCCCTCCTGCACCCCGCATCCCTCCTGCACCCCAACCCCTTGCCCTGAGCACCTTCTTGGGCTGCGGAGAGAGGACCCCAGTGACCTGACCAGCCAGTTCCAGCCAGTGGGGAACAAAGGATGGATGAGAGGAGTGGCTGAGTGGAGAGGTGCCCCGGTGGCCTGTTTACCTGGGACAGAAAACAAAGGACAGAGGCAGGACTTGGGGGAGATGATATTGCAGGGGTCAGCAACCTTTCAGAAGTGGTGTGCCGAGTCTTCATTTATTCACTCTGATTTAAGGTTTCGCCTGCTGGTCATACATTTTAACGTTTTTAGAAGGTCTCTTTCTATAAGTCTATAACATATAACTAAACTATTGTTGTATGTAAAGCAAATACGCTTTTAAAAATGTTTAAGAAGCTTCATTTGAAATTAAATTAAAATGTAGAGCCCCCCGGACCGGTGGCCAGGACCCAGGCAGTGTGAGTGCCACTGAAAATCTGCTCGCGTGCCGCCTTTGGCACGTGTGCCATAGGTTGCCTACCTCTGTGAGATGCCCTGCTGGAAGGAGGAGGCTCCTGGACTGGGGAGAGGGAGCAGCTAGTGCCCGCCTGGAGACGGGAGAGACCTAGATGTGCTGTGCTGAGGGTTGCTAGGCCGGAGGCCCTGAGAGTTTCCTGTGCTGGGTTCAGATGCTCAATAAACCCTCCTGTTTTACACTGGCTGAGAGTCGCTCCGGTCTAGAGATCAGGGTGTGGAGGCCCTGGGGGTCCAGAGTGAGGGGACTCCCTGAGGGGGCCCATGGAGAGAGACAGGCGTGCTGAGGGCTCAGAGAGGTGCGGTTCCAGGAGGCAGAGAGGCCTACGGCTTAACCCCCAAGAGAGAGTGGGCCCCCGAGAAGGACTGTCGCACTGAAGGGAGTTCCTCCCAGGGACCATATAGAGCCGAGAGAGAACACGAGTCCTGTGAGTCCGTGACACCCTGCACCAGGGCCTGCTCCAGGGTTTTTGCCGCCCCAAGCGGTGAAAAAAAAAAAAAAAAAAAAAAGCCGCGATCGTGATCGGCGGCAGCTCCACCGCACCGCTTTCTTCTTCGGCGGCAATTCGGCAGCAGGTCCTTCCCTCCGAGAGGAACAGGGACCCTCCACCGAATGGCTGCTGAAGAGCTCGACGTGCCGCCCCTTCCCCTTGGCCACCCCAAGCACCTGCTTGCTCAGCTAGTGCCTGGAGCCGGCCCTGCCCTGCACCCTCACTCAGCCATCCCTCTCCCCCTGTCCCCATGTGTCCCTGCACCCCACTCCCATTCAGCCCCCACCCTATTCTGTTCCCCCCTGACTAGCCCTTCTAAACTCCAGTCCCCAGGAGCCCCATGCTGTCCACCCCCACCCCCCATATCCCATGCCTCCTCACCTGGCTCCACAGGCAGCGTGCTGTGAAGAATGCAGCCTCTTCTCCTCTCTATCCACAGCTGTCTCCTCTCTATCCACAGCTGGCCGCTCCTGCACGGGAGCGGCTGCCCTCTGTTCTGGTGCCACAGTGGCGCAGAATTCCCCCACGAGTAACAGGGCTGGGTGGAGCTGGAGGGGAGTGAGGCTGGAGTCCCAGGTCCCACTGACAACTGAGCTCTTCCTGCCCACTGAGCCCAGGAGAAACAATCTGGGTTGTGAATGAGAGTCTGTCCCAAATCACGGTTGGATCCAAACAAGGAGCAAAGAAAAAGAGAGTGATTAAGCCTCATGGAGACTCCAATTCAAATTACAGGAGGTAACGTGTGACCATTACACCATGGGACAGAGTTTCTAAGAGCTTAACCCTGGAGTCGGCTTGTAGCTGGTTATTACCTGGTGGGCAGCCAGGGCCTCCCCTCCTGGTACTAATTAAAGGGCAAAATCTTTGTGAACCCAGAGGTAAGTTTGCTTGCCCCCTGGCAGATCTTATTTTCAGCAAATCTCAAAATTCTAAGAACAGGAAACACACAGTTAAGGTTACCCACATCATCTTAACTCTGCCCTCTTTCAGCAATGCCTCAATATCCCCCCTTAACACCAATACATTTCCTTTGCCAGCACCACAGCCATGGAAATGTACAAGCTCTTCACTTCCATTTACGACCTTTTGAACCACACCCCCAGCTCCAGTGGGGAGTTGGACTGACCAGGTACAACCCCAGGGGTTGTGCAGGCTGGGCCGGGCCATGAGAAGAACTGCAGAGCCAGCCCCCCATCATTCCTACCCAGAGATTCCCCCCACACATCACCAACCCCGTCTCACTCAACACCATTGCCACCTTATCAAGAAAGCCTGGGTGGGGCGAGCTCATTTTCCTAGCAGAGCTCTGAGCCAGCTGGCCTTCAGCTGCTGCCCTGTGACACCCAAAGGGTTAATTTAGAGGGAGCTGATTAGCCTCCAGGATGGCCTGGTTGATCTCCACCCACATCTTTATGGTTCTGGCCCATGTTTCTTACAGAACAAAATACGACTCGATGTCCCTTTGAGCCATTGTATAAATATGACCAAACAAATCAAATCAAGCCCACACAGCACTAAGGCTAAACCGGTATAAACACCACAACGCTAACTATGGGTTGAACACAGAGTTGTCAAGCTATGGGCAAATCAGTAACTCAATCAGTCAATGATATTGCATTGGAATCAAATCATCAATTTAGCCAGCTGATCAGAATAACACAACAGATAATCCACACTCATAAATCCTAAAACAGTAATGCGAGGAGCGGCGGCCTGTTTAGATATAAACCCGTCAGAAAAATTCATCCAGACTGTGCAATCCACACTGAACTGGCTGCAGGGCCGGCTCTGGCTTTTTTGCCGCCCCAGGCAAAAAGCCTCCAGCCGCCCCCCCAGCGCGGCAGGGGAGGGCGCCGGGGGGGAGGGCGGCCGGAGCCCCGGGGGGGGGGGAGGGCGGCAAGCCCCGGCCGGGGCTCCGCTCTCCCCGGCGGCCCGGGGGGAGGGCGCCGGGGGGGGGGGGGGGGGAGGGCAGCTGGAGCCCTGGGAGGAGGGCCGGGGGGAGGGCGGAGTGCCCGGCCGGGGCTCTGCTCTCCCCAGCGGCCCGGGGGAGGGCACCGGGGGGGAGGGCAGCCAGAGCCCTGGGAGGAGGGCGGAGTGCCAGGCTGGGGCTCTGTTTTCCCCAGCGGCCAGAGCACCGGGGGGAGGGCGGCGAGCCAGGCCGTGGCCCTGCTCTCCCCGGCGGCCGGAGCCGGAGCACCACACCGCCCCCCTCCAGGTGCCACCCCAAGCACAAGCTTGGTGGGCTGGTGCCTGCAGCCGGCCCTGCCTGGCTGAATATTTCAGTATTGAAACCAAATGACTGTTCATGTTTAAACTACAATCTTAAAGCCAATTAAAGCTTCCTCGTTAGATTGCATGATTGTGTGGGTAACCCTTCTCCTTCCCCCTCCAACACAGATACAGACCTTAGTGAGGCTTTTGAAGCAGAAGTTTAACAGCTCTCACTGAACCGTTCATAGCTGACAGTTTAGTTTCTTTAGAAGCTTTCACAGGATGAGAAGCAAATGTCAATGATGTTGTAGGGCAGAGTTTCAGGAGTAGTTAGATTTGGGGAACTATTCTTTCTGGCATCTTCCCTGTGCGGAGTTTACAGGTGATCAACACAGATGCATGTGAAATACACCTTGGAGACAGACAATGTGGCCCAATCTAATTGGAATGAGGCAGACTTTGGGCTAATCTCAGTTTGGAAAAGTCTCCCTTAACTCAGAAGTTTTCTTAATATAGCTGTTGTTACCAACCATATTCAGGATGGATGTGTGATCGCCAAAGGTATCAAAAAGGAAAGAAAAGCCCAGTTTTGAGGAGGTTTCCATAGCTTGGCCTCAGACTTTAACAGCCGGCCTCCTCAAAAGGAAAAGGGATCTCTGCACTCCTCAAAATAACTGGTTGCAAAACTTTTTAACAGAAAATTTACCCACTGCATCATGCATCCATCACCATTCTTAAAAACAAATGTGGACGTTTCATGACAGATGTCACCTCTTGTTTGCAAATAAATAAAACCTGAACTTAGCATAATACATCTGTCAAAACAATAAATATGCCTTTTGGGGCCTTGCAGTGAAAATGAGCACGTGAGTCAGGGTGGGGGAGAGCAAGCGACGGAGGGAGGGGGGAATGGAGTGAGTGGGGGGCGGGGCCTCAGGAAGGGGTGGGGCAGGGGCAAGGCCTCAGGAAAGAGGCAGGGCAGTGGGCGGGGCAAGGGTGTTCGGTTTTCTGGAATTAGAAAGTTGGCAACCCTAAATTTGGAGTGTGCTGTTGTTCATCATTTCAGACTGGAGATTTAAAAACACTGCAGTTTCCTTGGTAGCATGCCCAATAACTTGGAGTATTCTCTCCTGTTGACTGAACTGCACTTGAACTTTCTCGATGGCCTTGTGGATGGGCCAGGAAAGAAGCAAAAATAAACTAAGAAATAAAATCTCTACGTCCCCTGTAGATCTGAACTACATTTTGTCAAACAAAGTTACGTGACCAAATGGCCTTCAGGAAAGAGAGAAAACCGCATCTCAAAGAGGTAAACGACACTTTCAGTTTCATAGAAAGTCACATTCCAAGGTAGGTTAAATGGGATGACTCTGAATAAGGACAAGATTCTCCCACTGCGGTCACCTCTGACCTATTCAAACCTGTTTCACTCAGTACTGTCTCATTATTATGGAGTTGTGTTATTTAAGAAAATTTTATCATTATCATAATGGGAAAAAACCAGCCAGCCTTTTCTTCGGCAAATAATCCCAACTCAGCAGGAAAATGACCAGAAGTGGCTTTGGAAATAGATCCGAACTGGGATTTAAATTTCTAATGCTCATGTCATGTTTGGGATTGAATTCCCCTTTCCGGTTGGTGACTCTTTCATCTGCAGCCCTAATGAATCTGATTTCAGATCACAGAAATTAATGGATGATTTCCAAACACAGATAGCTGAGAACACTGCATCCATAGGCACCGGCTTGCTATTGTCCCGGGGGGGTGCACAACCCCCACTCAACCCCAGACGCCGCCCTCCACTCCACCCCTTCCCCAAATGCCTCACCCCCACCCCGCCTCTTCCCCACCTCTTTCCGCTTCCTCCCCTGAGTGTGCCCCGTCCCCACTCCTCCCCCTCCCTCCCAGTGCCTCCTGAATGCTGCAGAACAGCTGATCCATGGTGGGCGAGAGGCGCTGGGAGGGAGGGGGAAGAGTTGATTGGTGGTGCCATCGGCAGGCGAGAGGCGCTGGAAGGGAGGGGGAGGCGTTGATTGGTGGTGCTGTTGGCAGGCGAGAGGCGCTGGGAGGGAGGGGGAGGAGTTGATTGGTGGTGCCGTCGGCAGGCGAGAGGCGCTGGGAGAAGGTGGGGAGCTGGCTGCTGGTGCGTCCTAAGCACCTGCTACTTTTTTTCCATGGGTACTCCAGCCCTGGCGCACCCACGGAGTCGGCACCTATGACTGCATCATACGACGGTTGGGAGGTGGAGGGTAGGATGTGAAGAAAATAAACTCCATATGGCTTCAACAGAAGGTAACAGCTCCAGGCAGTGCAAGTGGGAATGAGACAACCTGTCCCAAGAGGGGAACTTGGTGACTCTAAAGCAATGGGAGGAACAGTAGAAATGAGATACGATGGGTTTCTTTAGACTAGGAAAATTATGGAGGTTAGGTCAGGTCATAAGGAAACATGCTAAGTAACCCCAGCCACTATAAATGGGCTATGCCTTTATTGCAGGAAGTTTTGGGTTTTTACAACGGGATATTTAACTCAAACCAGCTACAGCCGTGGAAAATCCTTGTGGAGACCCATGTAGTTAGTTGAGGTCTCCTTGTTGTTTTTACACCTTCTTGTCATTATCACTACAAAAGTTTTTTTTCTCCTGCTGATAATTGCTCATCTTAATTAATTAGCCTCTTAGAGTTGGTAGGGCAACTCCCACCTTTTCATGTTCTCTGTATGTGTATATATATCTCCTTACTATATGTTCCATTCTATGCATCCGACGGAGTGGGCTGTAGCCCATGAAAGCTTATGCCCAAATAAATCTGTTAGTCTTTAAGGTGCCAAAAGGCAACAGTGGGAAACTTATCTGGGGGACCCGTGAGTGACACAAATGGTGCAAACAGCCTTAAAGGTCACTATGTGGCACTGAAGAAAAACAATCTTTTGTCAGCTCTAGACAAGGTTTTGGGGGGTTTCTCTTCCCGGTGGATTCTCTGCTGACAAAGGGCTGAGCTCTCATGGAAGCTTTTCCCCACACTAGAAGCACCTACATGTTCTCTGTCCTGCGTGGCTCTTCTGATATGCGATAAAGAGTAAGCGCAGAGGGAAGGTTTCACTGCACTCCCAGCATTCATAGGGGCTCTATTCCTTGTGGATTTTCTGATGTGTAAAAAGGTTTACATTTGGACTGAAGGTTGTACTACACTCCCAGCATTCATAGGGGCTCTCTCCTGTGTGGAGTCTCTCCTGTCTAATAAGGCCACTGTGGCGACTGAAGTTTTTCCCACACTCAAGGCATGTGTTGTTTGTCTCTCCTCTGGGGATTCTCTGCTGGGCTCTGCTTTCCTTGAGGTCCTTTTCAGTTCCCTGACAATTACTGGATTTATCCACTTTCTCCCTGCTTGGTTTCCCAGCTGTCTTCCTGGCCTGTGCTGACTTTCCCAGGTTTTTCCCTGCTCGTGACTCCTGGACACATTCCCTTTCGATCTTTGTGATAATGTTCTGTGCAGTTCTGCTTGCTCAGCACCTTCCTGCTCAGAATTCTGTTCTGCATCCGCACTCACCATCCCATCACCTGCGGGGAAACAGAGAGAGAGAGAAGCCTGAGAAGTAGGGATGGAAAAGGGGAGAACAAACCAAAATAAGAGCTTGAGAGCTAAGGAAATAAATCAGGAACTGATCTGGGAGCAAGAAGAAGACCCAGGAAAAAACAATAACAGGAAATGTGGACATGGCGGAAGTGCTAAATGCCTTTTTTGTTTCAGTTTTCATGAAAAAGTGTAGTAGCGATCGAATGTCTAACACAGTGAACACCAGTGAAAATGAGGTCGGATCTGAGGCTACAATAAGGAAAGAACAAGTTAAAAATTACGTAGACAAGTTAGGTGTCTTCAAGTCACCAGGGCTGGATGAAATCCATCCTAGAATACTCAAGGAGCTGACTGAAGAGATATCTGAGCCATTAGCAATTGAGTTTGCTAAACCTCATGGAAGACGGGAAAGATTCCAGAGGACTGGAAGAGGGCAAATATAGGGCAGGTCCATAATTAAAATGCTGCACTGGCACAGCTGTGCCGCTGTAGTGCTTTAATGAAGATGCTCTAAGTCAACAGGAGAGACCTTTCCCAGTAGTTAATCCCCTTCCCCAAGAGGCACTAGCTATGTCAACTGGAGGAGTCCTGTTGACATAACACTGTCTACATGAAGACTTAGGTTGGTATAACTGTGTCACTCAAGGGTGTGGTATTTCACACTCCCGAGCAATGTAGTTATACTGATAACTGTAGTGTAGACCAGACCAGAGTGCCAATCTATAGAAACAAGAATAAGGACAATCCGGGGAATTACAGATCAATCAGTTTAACTTCAGTACCTGGAAAGATAATGGAGCAAATAATCAAGCAATCAATTTGCGAACACCTAGAAGATAAATAAGGTGATAAGTAACAGTCAACACGGATTTGTCAAGAACAAATCAAGTCAAACCAACTTAATAGCTTTCCTTGACCGGGTAACAGGCCTTGTGGATGCGGGGAAAGCGGTAGCTGTGGTATATCTTGACTTTAATAAGACTTTTGATATTGTTTTGCATGACCGTCTCATAAAAAAACTAGGCAAATATAGCCTAGATGGAACTACTATGAGGTGGGTGCATAACTGGTTGGAAAACTTTTCCTACAGAGCAATTATCAGGGGTTCACACTCAAGCCAGAATGGCATATCTAGTGGGGTCCTGCAGGGATCGGTCCTGGGTCTGGTTCACTATCTTCTTTAATGATTTAGATAATGGCATAGAGAGTACACTTATAAAGTTTATGGGCAATACCAAGCTGGAAGGGGTTGCAAGTGCTTTGGAGGGGAGGATTAAAATTAAAAATGATCTGGACAAACTGGAGAAATGGTCTGAAGTAAACAGGATGAAATTCAATAAGGACAAATGCAAAGTGCTCCACTTAGGAAGGAACAATCAGTTGCACACATACAAAATAGGAAATGACTGCCTAGGAAGGAGTACTGTGGAAAGGGATCTGGGGGTCATAGTGGACCACAAGCTAAATACGAGTCAACAGTGTAATGCTACTGAAAAAAAAAGTATTAGCAAGAGTGTTGTAAGCAAAACACGAGAAGTAATTCTTCTGCTTACTCCATGCTGATTAGTCCTCAGCTGGAGTATTATGTCCAGTTCTGGGTGACACATTTCAGAAAAGATATGGACAAATTGGAGAGAGTCCAGAGAAGAGCGACAAAAATTATTAAAGGTCTAGAAAACATAACTTATGAGGGAAGGTTGAAAAAAAATGAGTTTGTTTAGTCTGGAGAAGAGAAGACTGAGGGGGACGTGATATCAGTTTTCAAGAACATAAAAAGTTGTTACAAGGAGGAGGGTGAAAAAATGTTCTCCTGAATCTCTGAGGCTAGGACAAGAAGCAACGGGTTTAAATTGCAGCAAGGTGGTGTGACACTACGCCCCATATTCTTCATAGAGATAGTGTTGTGATTTGAATATGGCATTACTAAGTTGTATTTCATGCAAGATGGGTCATGTGCTGTATCATTGAAAAGGTTATGATTTACTGAATGTGATTATCCTATTTGTATGCATTTATCATTTCTGTATCTGAAGTTAGGAATATTGACTATGTAACAATTACAAGTGGTTTTTCACCTGGGGAATGCCCACCAGACAAAATACAATCAGTCTGACTGGTTAGACAATGGACCATTAGGAAGAACAATAGGACTTTGAAGATGCTAATCTCCCACCTTCGTGAGGTGCTTCCTGGGATGCAGCTTTGACACTGCAGGGGCATGTGATCATGTCACCTGGTACTGGACCCCATCTTGGACTGCTAGTATTTTTGCATTAGTGGGGGGCGGGGAGGGGATCAAACTGGGAAACAAAGGATTCCCGCCATATGTAAATCCTATTTAAGGATGGGGAGTGAGTTAATCAGAGTCAGTTCTTCACTGAATCCCCACCCAAGATGACTGCTGAAAATGCCTAAGACTGATCTGGAGAAGAAACGACTGGACCCAGGCTAGAAGGTGTCTGGCCTGTGAAAGGAATATCTGGAGTTTTAAGCTGCAAGCAAGATCAGTTTGTCTACACGAAACTCTGCAACTTGCTTAAAACAACATTTAAGGTGAGACATTACTACTTGTAGCCAGTTTCTTTAGTGTGTTAAGCTTAGTTTGCGTGTTTACTTTATTTGCTCAGTAATCTACTTTGATCCTTTATAATCACTTAAAATCTATCCTTTGTAGTTAATACATGTGGTTTTGTTTTTATAAACCAGTTTGTGGACTTCATAACGGGGGGTGGGGGAGGGGAGGGAAGCTGTGCAGATCTTTCTCCACATTGTGGGAGGGAGCGAATTTAATGAGCTTACGCTGTACAGTTTTCTGTGCAGTACAAGACAATATAATTTTGGGTTTACACTCTAGAGGGGGTGTGCACTTGAGGTGTGCTGGGAAATTCCTGAGCTGAGTCTTCCCACGCAGAGCTGATCTCAGTGTCTGTGTCTTTCTGCAGCTAGGGGTGGCCCTACCTGTGTGTGTGCTGGAGGAGGCTTGAGGGCCTGGCTCAGCAGGACAGCGTAAGGGAATCCAGGCTGGTGGAACCAGCGGGCTCAGGGGTACCCCAGTACATCAGGTGGCACCCCGGGGTGGGGGGACAACCTGTCACAGGGGGGTTTAGGTTGGACATCAGGAAAATCTTCCTAACTCTCAGGGCAGTTAAGCACTGGAACAAATTACCTAGGCAGGTTGTGGAATCTCTGTCATTGGAGGTGTTTAAGAGCAGGCCAGACAAACACCTGTCAGGGTTGGTCCAGATAATACTTAGTCCTGCCATGAGTGCAGGGGACTGGACGAGATGACTGATCGAGGGCCCTTCCAGTCCTACACTTCTATGATTCCCTCAAACTGTTCCAACTGAGGGAGAGAGGAGGGGAGCAATTTTCCCTCCACATCCCATGCAAACACTCCCATGAAGGGAGGTGAGGGAGGGAGCTACTGACATGAGTCAGTCGGGGTGGGTAGGAACTCATGAGCTATCTCTGCCCGGAAGATATGACACCTGCTGGGGACAATCCTAAACTCAGACTGCTCACAAGGTCTTTGTAGGGAATCCCAGCTGTTTCCGTCAGGTACTGACAGTTTCTGAGTTGGTTGAATGATTCCTCTCCTGTGCGGCTGCCTCTCAGGATCTCTCTTTCTCCTGAGCCCTGGAGATCTGGGACCCATGGCTCCTCCTCCCATTCCAGCTGGGAGATCACATCAGGTTTGGAAACTGGAAACCCTGCCCAGGGGAAAGAAAACAAGGGAGATCAAGTGAACTCTTGAGACATTTGTCACAAAAATGTTCCATTGTTTTAACCTCGGTCCATTGTAAAGCCATAAAAACCCAGGGACAGATGCCCAGGTGCTCAAAGGTGCAAAGCTCTCTGCTTATGAGGGATTTAACTATCCTCATCTGTGCTGGGAACACACACAGCCAGACACTCACCCTGAAAGAGGCTCCTAAGACACAGAGAAGATAAATCTATGTGCCAGATGGTGAGGACTCTAGGAAGAGGGACATCGCCCTGGAACTGCTTCGGACTGAGATGGAAAAAGGCCAAGAGACAACGGGTGAGGCATAGGTAAGGGTACGGCTTTGTCACGGAGGTTACAGAATCCATGACTTTCCGGGACCTCTGTGACATCTTCCTTGGAGGCAGGGCTGGAGCGGCTGGCAGCCCCAGGGCCCTCGGAGCAGCGGCCCCAGGGCTGAAGCAGCAGCTGGGATTGGGTCAGCCCTGCTGGAGCTGGTGCAGTGGTGGGGCTGGAACAGCTGCTGGCAGTCAGCCCCAGGGCCACCGCAGCAGAGACCCTTCAGCCTCTGGAGCAGCTGGCCAGCAGTTAGCCCCGGGGCCACCCGAGAAGCTGGCTGGTGGGCTGACCACTGGAGCAGCAGCCACGGGGTTGAAGCAGCAGCTGGAGTTGGCTCAGCCCCTGCTGCAGGAGCAGTGGCGGGGTTGGAGCAGCTGCCGGAGGTCAGCCCTCAGCAGCGCTCCAATTGTTAGTCACCGCCCCCAGGGTATATTTAGTAAAAGTCGGGGACAGGTCACGGGCTTCCGTGAATGTTAGTTTATTACCCACGACTTGTCCCTGACTTTTACTAAAACTACCCAGGACAGAATTTGAACCTCAGTCCCATGGAAGCACATGAAAAGATGGGAGTTGCCTTACCAAGTCGGGGGTCAGTGCTAACAAGGCTAATTCAATTAGGGTGGATGTGGCAACTGTTGGGGATGGGCTACACCCACCCTAATTGAATTGGCCTCATTAGCACTCACCTCCCACTTGGGAGTTGCCTTACCATCTTTTCATGTGCTGTATATTTATACCTGCCTACTTTTTTTCACTCCATGCATCTGATGAAGTGGGTTATGAAGTGGGTTATAGCCCATGAAAGCTTATACCCAAATACATTTGTTAGTCTTTAAGGTGCCACAAGGACTCCTCGTTGTTTTAACCATGGTATGTAACCTATCACTTAAACTAGTCTTTGTATCAGATGACTGGAAGATAGCTAAATAATGCTGATTTTTCAAAAAGGCTCCAGAGGCGATCCTGGCAATTACCAGCTGCTAAGTCTAACTTCAGCACCAGGCAAATTGGTTGAAACTATAGTAAAGAACAGAAATATCAGACACATAGAAGAACATGATATATTGGGGAAGAGTCAACACAGCTCTTGTAAAGGGAAATCATACCTCACCAATCTATTAGAATTCTCTGAGGTTGTCAGCAAGCATGTGGACAAGGGTGATATAATGTACCTGGACTTTCACAAAGCCTTTGACAAGCTCCCACTCCAAGCTAGCCGGACCATTGGTCTGACCCAACATGGCCATTCTTATGTTTTTATGAAGAAAACTGTCACAGTACATCACTGATCCCAGACTCCCAAAGGTGTCTGCACTCAGCAAAGTGAGTAGTCATGGAATAAGATGGAATGTCCACTCTTGGCTCAGTAACTGGATCGGAAACAAAGGGTAGGAATAAATCGTCAGTTTTTAAGTGGAGAGAGGTAAACTCTGGGTTCCCCCAAGGATCTGTACTAGGACCTTCTGTTCAACATATTCATTAATGATCTCAAAAAAGGGGGTGAACAGTGAGATGGCAAAATGTGCAGATAATACAAAATTACTCAAGATAGTTAAGTCCAAAGCGGGCTGTGAAGAGTTACAAAAGGGACCTCACAAAACTGGGGGACTGGGTGACAAATTGGCAGAAGAAATTCAATATTGATAAGTGCAAAATAATGCAGACTGGAAAAAATAATCCCAGTGATTCAACAAGATGAAGTGGATCTAAATTAATTGTTACCCGTCCAAAAAAGAGATCTTGGCGTCATTGTGGATAGTTCTCTGAAAACATCTGCTCAATGTGCAGCAGCCGTCAAAAAAGTTAACAGAATGTTAGGAACAATCAGAAAAGGGAAGATAAAATAGAAATATCATAAAGCCACCATATGAATCCATGGTACACCCACACTCTGAATACTGTATACAGTTCTAGTCATCCCATTTCAAAAAAGATATATTGGAATCAGAAAAGGTACGCAGAAAGGGGAATGAAAATGATTAGGGATATAGAACAGCTTCTGTAGGAGGAAAAATGAAAAAGACTGGGACTGTTCAGCTTAGAAAAGAGATGACCATGGGAGGGATCTGACAGAGGTCTTTACAATCATGAATGGTGTGGAAACGTGACTAGGGAAGTGTTATTTACCTTCACATAACACAAGAACCAGGGGTCACCCCATGAAATTAATAGGCAGCAGGTTTAAAACAAACATAAGGAAGTACTTCACAAAGCACACAGCCAACCTGTGGAACTCATTGCCAGAGGGTGTTGTGAAGGTCAAAAGAATACCTAGGTTCAAAAATGAATTAGATAAGTTCATGGAGGACAAGTCCATCAATACCTATTTGCCAAGATGGAACCAAGGCTGTGGGCTTCCCTAAACCTCCAACTACCAGAAGCTGGGGGTGGACAACAGGGGATGGATCACGCAGTAATTGCGCTGTTTTGTTCATCCCCTCTGAAGCATCTGGCACTGGCCACTCTCAGAAGACGGGATACTGGGTTAGCCGGACCATTGGTCTGACCCAACATGGCCATTCTTACGTTCTTATGACGAAGGCGGTCACTGTACACCACTGATCCAGACTCCCAAAGGTGTCTGCACTCAGCCTGACCTGCTGGCTAAGCATGGTTGATATACAGGGTATTGTACCCGGGGCCTGGTCTAGGATCTGGAAAATTGTGTAATTCCACTCCAGGAGATGGAAGGACCAGAGGCCTAACACCTGAGGGGGGCGCTCAGAGAGAACAGGAAGGGGATAGAGATACAGTTAGCCCTGTCACTCACTCTGACACCCATTTCCCTTCCTCCCACTGCTGTCAGCTCTCCCCAGCTCCTGGGACTCCAGGAACACCCACTTCTTGTGGTCTCTCCTCCACTCCTATTGCTTCTCTCTACCAGTTCCCTCAAATTTCCGGCTCCCCAACCACTTTCCAACCCTTTCCACTGTCCCAAGTGTTCCTTGCTCTTGAGTCCCAGGATCTCCTGCCCAAAAAAGTGTCCCTTCCCTGCCTCCCCTTGCTAGCACCTTCTTTCCTGGAGCAGCTGCCACCCTCTCTTTATTCTCACTATCACCAACCCTCCCAGCTCCTTGAGGTCCTGGTCCAGCACTGTGTCCCATTGTTCCCAGGCCCTCACTGCACCCCAACTCCTTACAGCACCTACTCTATGGAATCCCCCCTTCCCACTGTCCCCAGATCTCTTGGCTCACTGGTGCTGTTTGCCCCAAGTCTCCCCATACCCCATCCTGCCACCCTCCAGCCCCTCCCCTAATTGGGGGAGGGTTAGCTCAGTGGTTTGAGTATTGGCCTGCTAAACCCAGGGTTGTGAGTTCTCAAGGAGTCCCTCCTTGAGGGAGACATTTAGGGAGCAGGGCACACATGCGTGCACACCCACAAAAAACTGTCAGGGACAGTACTTGGTCTTGCTGGTGAAGGCAGGGGACTGGACTCAATGACTTTTCAAGGTTCCTTCCAGTTTTAGGAGATAGGTATATCATCTAGTAGCCTGAGTAATGGACCAGCATCCCCTTGTGCTGGACATTCTACAAACACAACAGGCCCTGTCCCAGAGCACTGGCAATTTAAGAATAAGATGAGAGACAGATGGACACAGATAGATGCGGGCGGGGAAGGAAACGACGAGACGTGTTGGTGACTCTGATAGGCAGTGATCTTAGTACACCAGCATCCTAGCCATTGTTACATTTGGTAGGCCCCATGGAAAAGGTGAGTTGTGGGGAGGGATGGGAAGGAGGAAGCTTGGGGGATACTTTTGAGGAGCTCCTCCCAAGCATGAGGAGCAGCGGCGAAGGCACAAAGGGGCTTGTTTGAAATGTTAACAAGTGGGTGATGGAATATGGCACCATGGTCCGGTGAGAAGTCAAAGTCAGCATCTCGACATTTGGCCTTAAAAGTGAAGATTAGCAGCTTATGTTTGATTCAATAGAGGCAGGGGAGCCAGTGGAAAGACTCAAAGAAAGGCCTTTGTCATGAACTGTCAGTGTCTTATATGCCCCATCCTTTAGACAGTCTCTCTCGGGACACCTCTCCACTGCATCAGGGGCCAAGCTTCCCATGTCCACAGACTTGTTGGTCTGGGGGAGCGTGGGCTCCTAAGCCCACCCACCCCGAGCTCAGCTTGAGAACCTGAGCTCCAAGCCAAGCCCTGTCCTGAGCTCCAGACCCATAGTGTGTAGGTGTAGCTTTCTCTGGGGACATCCCCCACAGCTTTACTATTCAGAGACCAGGCCTCCTGGTGGCAACACCCATTTTTCTCGTTGTGGTTCTCCAGGGAGTCCAAATAATTTCAAATTCCTGCTAGACACTCTCTCTCTGCAGGAGGAGATGTAAGCAGTAGGTATTGGCAGCATCGCAAGAAGAACCTGGCCTTTATTAAACAACTGGACTACAGAACGGAAGGGTCATTAGGTTAGTCTGATGGAACAAAACAAATCAAAATTTATGTTGGCAGAATCATTTGCCCAGCTTTTCCAAATCCTCCTCAATTTTCAGCTCTCTCTCTCCTTCCCTCTCCCCTGTTTCAGTCTCTGTGCCCTCCTGGGCAGCAGCAAACTCCTGTTCACACCCAGTCCCTTTGTCCCAGGTTGCACGTCCTTTGTGTTCCCATGTTCTGCTTCCCTTGTCTCCTAGTCATTACATATTAGTGTCCAGTTGTTGGTATTACAGTTCATGGTGACTGCACCTATATTCCCTGTCTATGATCCACCAAGGGCACCCACGCTCAGGCTTCGAGCTCCCCCGCTGTCACCTCTCTTGGGCAGTGACACACATCTCACTGCCTCCTGACAAGGGTATTTCCAGGCTGCACTATCCCCTGCCTAGGCTCTGAATTCCCCAGCAAGACATACTATCCTAGCAGGCCTGCCTTGCCTTGCCTTGCCTTGCCTTGCCTTCAGAGACGGTAAACAGTGTAATTGCCCACAGGTTAGACACAGCTCTGTCTAAGCAAGTGCATTAATTCTTAAGGAGAAAGCAATACAGAGAAAATATTTATTCAAACGGTAAAAGAACTGACATGCCTGCTAATAAGCTCACCAGAGATCAATCGCTGCAACTCCAACAAGCTCTGTGGCTGTGTCACCCCCATTGACCAGGAACCGTGGCCAATCGGAGCTGCAGGGGTGGTGCTTGCAGACTGGGCAGCGTGCATCAGAGCCGCCTGGCTGTGCCTCCATGTAGGAGCTGGAGGGGGGCTGCTTCTGGGAGCCGCTTGAGGTAAGCGCTGCCCCGAGTCTGCACCCCTGAGCCACCTCCCTACACCCCACCCCCCTGCCCCAGCCCTGATCCCCTCCCACCCTTCAAACCCCTTGGTCCCAGCCCAGAGCACCCTCCTACACCCCAACTCCTCATCCCCAGCCACACCCCAGAGCCTGCACCCCCAGTGGGAGCCTTCACCTCCCCCCATGCCCCAACCCCCTGTCCCAGCCCTGATTTCCCTTCCACTCTCTGAACCCATCAGTCCCAGCCCAGAGCACCCTCCTACACCCCAACCCCTCAGCCCCACCCCAGAGCCCGCACCCCCAGCTGGAGCCCTCACCCCCTGTCCCCTGCACTCCATCCCTCCCGCCCCAGCCCGGATCCTCCTCCCGCACCCTGAACTCCTCATTTCTGGCTCCACGCCAGAGCCCTCACCCCCAGCCAGAGCCCTCACCCACTCCCAGCCCCAATTTTGTGAGCATTCATGGCCCGCCATACAATTTCTTTACCCAGATGTGGTCCTCGGGCCAAAAGTTTGCCCATTCGTGGTTTATTCTGTGGTTACAAACTCAGAAGACGCCCACTCAGTTTTATGGGGCCATAGGTGCTGGAACTAAGGGTGCTGGAGGTGCTGCTGCACCTCCTGGCTTGCAGTGGTTCCCACCATACACAGGGTTCACAGTTTGGTTTGATGACTCTCAGCATCCCCACTACATAAATTGTTCCAGTGCCCCTGTATATGGAGCCTCAGTAGACCAAAGTCCCGCCCACCCTTCCCTAAGGATTGGGCCCCTCTTGGCCCAGAGTTCCTGTGTGCGTGATGAGAAAGAAGGGCCCGAGTCAGTTTCAATTCAGGCTATTGATCCCAAAATCCTTTCTGCATCTGTCTCTGGAGAACCCAGTTTGCATTGGTATAGGCGAGCCTCTGCAGGTGGTGGTGCTTTTCTGGCGGTGTTACAACATGAATAAATTTGCCTAAGCAATGCTCACTGCTCTCGGTTCCTGGAGGAACTACCCTTCCTCATAGCAATACATGCAGTCCCTGTTCCGCGTGGATACATAAACGATTCATACAATGGACTCCAAAGACATTTTTCAGAGTAACAGCCGTGTTAGTCTGTATCTGCAAAAAGAAGAACAGGAGTACTTGTGGCACCTTAGAGACTAACAAATTTATTAGAGCATAAGCTTTCGTGGACTACAGCCCACTTCTTCGGATGCATCCGAAGAAGTGGGCTGTAGTCCACGAAAGCTTATGCTCTAATAAATTTGTTAGTCTCTAAGGTGCCACAAGTACTCCTGTTCTTCTTTTTCCAAAGACATTGAATTTCATTCCATAAGGTGTGACCCGGATACTGCAGGAAATGGCCATGCCTGTCACAGCTAGGTCTTCCATTGTCTCTTCAGGGCACTCCATTCGTATGTGGACAGTTCTTGATAATGCATCTATGCCAATCTAGACAAGGCTACATTACTGTGAGAGTCATTACTTCCCATGTCCCAGAAGAGGAATTAACTCCACACCCAGAGCATGACAATGCAAAGTGAGAGTGGAAGCAGAGTCATGCATATTTTCATTGAAAAAAAAATACTACCAAACCGTCCCACTTTCTCCACAGGGTGACGTGGTCAAAGCAAAGGGCTAGGATAATGAATCATAAAATCATAGAAATGTAGGCCTGGGAAGGACCACCAGAGGTCATCTAGTCCAGTGGTTCTCAAACTAGGGCCGCTGCTTGTTCAGGGAAAGCCCCTGGCGGGCCGGGCCGGTTTGTTTACCTGCCGCGTCCGCAGGTTCAGCTGATCGCGGCTCCCACTGGCCGTGGTTCGCCGCTCCAGGCCCATGGGGGCTGCAGGAAGCGGCATGGGCCGAAGGACGTGCTGGCCGCCTTTCCTGCAGCCCTCATTGGCCTGGAGCGGCAAACCGTGGCCAGTGGGAGCCGCGATCGGCCAAACCTGCGGACGTGGCAGGTAAACAAACTGGCCCGGCCCGCCAGGGGCTTTCCCTGAACAAGCGGAGGCCTTAGTTTGAGAACCACTGATCTAGTCCATCCCCTACAGCCTTGAGGCAAGACCAAGTATAGCTAGAAGATCCTTGAGAGGTGTTTGTCTAACCTGTCCTTAAAAATCTCCATTGATGAGGATTCCACTGTTTCTTGGTAACCTTCTGCAGTGCATATCTATCCTTATAGTTAGAAAGCTTTTCCTAATATCCAACCTAACCCTCCCCTGCTACAGATCAAGCCACTTACTTTATGTGATATCCTGGTGGACACGATAAAAAATTGGTCACCCTCCTCTGTATAACAGGCCGTGCCATATTTGAAGACTGTTATCAGTCCCCCATAAACTAAATATGCTCATTTCTTTCAACCTTTCCTCATAGATCATGTGTGAGGATAAGGGGATAGCTTTGTGGCTGCACTTCTGAATGGCTATTTGTAGCAAATGAAAGACGTTACCATCACCTGGATGTGAGTGTGACACTGGCAGACCAGGTGCCAGCTCCCGCCAAAGCCCCTAAACCTCAGCTGAACTCTGCCAACCCCATCCCTGGAACCAGTCTGGGTCACCTGTGTGTTAGTGTTGTTAAAATAGGTATTAGAGTTATAAAAATGTGTTTAGAGTTCAGACTTACGCAACACTTGGAGGGAGCTGCATGTATTAATCTCACTTATAACATCCGTACCCTGTGTTGTAGAGAGATATTAAGCATTTGCACTGTAATCCTCTGTAACTATGTCATCAAACAGGGAAGAAGCACTGATTAATGTAAAATGCTGGCTTCCGACAGAAGGTGTTCGGTCCTGCCCACCAAGAAGGCCCAATGAAACCAAATGAGCCTTTACGAAACATCAAAGAACAAAGATTTTGTTAATTGCATTCTTTCCCTCCCTGCATAAAGAGGAGACACGCATGTGAACTCATCCCATCAGCTTGAATTTGTGGGGGAGGATGGTATAAAAATTCCTAACAAGAAGATACTGGATTTTTATGCTGCTTGGACTTTGGGAGGGCAAGATTTCTAAGCATAAGCAAGGGATCTGCAGCTGCTTAGACTGGGTTAGGCCTAAAGGACATATAGAGCTTGCACATTACAGTGGCTTCTATCACCTTTTGGAACTTAAGACTGTCACTTATTTGTGTGTACGTTTACCTGCTTTAACCTTTGTTATTTCTTATGCTTAGCTAATACATTTGTAAATAGTTTATTACAGGGTTGGCTACAAGACTTGTCTTTGGGGTCAGATCTAAAGTGCCATTGACCTGGGATGAGTGACTGGTCCTTTGGCACTGAGAGGAACCTGAATATTATTGTGATTTTTGGTGTAATGGACCATCTATCAGAAAGGCAAGCTTGCCTGGATGGCAAAATAGACCGGAGTTTCCAGGGGGACTGTCTGTCACTCCATGGTTAGGCTGTTATAGTGCCTGTACTTGGTTGGTGAAATCTAAGCATAGAACTCACAGCCAGTTTGGGGCGTGTGCCCTGCTTCTTAATAGTCTGCCCTGAGCCAGGAACTCATGCTCTTGGGCCACTCCAGACAGCTTGACCATCACAACCTAGAGAGAGGGCCATGCTGAAGATATTGCTCAGCCTGTGGGCCTGAGTGGCTGTGCTGCTGTCTGCAGTGACTGAGAAAGGTGGTGATGGGATGGCTTGGGGGGAATAGTAGGAGGCTGTTTTAGCCATTTTAGCCATTGAGCTTGAGCTGATGGCCAGACATCCCCAAGGAAATGTCAGAAAGACAGTCTGAGATTTTAGTTTGCCCAGAAGGAGACAGGTCTGGAGTAGAGAGGTAGACCTGTGAGTCATCAGCCTAGAGATGGTAGCTGAATTTGTGTTTGTGGATGGGATTCCCCAGAGGTAAGTGATAGAGGAAGAAGAGAAGGGGACCAAGGACAGAGTGGGAATGTGGAGGATCCTCTTAAGGACATGCTGAAGGAGAGAATAGAGAAGTAGCAGGAGAATCGGGGAGGAAAAGGGAAGGCAAGATTTCATGAAGAAGAGTATAGTTCATTGTATCAAAGGCTGCTGACAGGTCAAGGAGGATGAATGTTCCTCATTCTCGGGTAACCCGGAACTCCAACTCAATCCTTCCCCACCAACAGCACCACTGCTGAGCCCTCCACCTGCTTTTCCCCATAAGAACGGCCCTACTGGGGCAGACCAAAGGTCCATCCAGCCCAGTGTCCTGTCTTCCGACAGTGGCCAAGGCCAGGTGCCCCAGACGGAATGACCAGAACAGGTCATCATCAAGTGATCCATCCCCTGTTGCCCATTCCCAGCTTCTGGGAAACAGAGGCTAGGGACACCGTCCCTGCCCATCCCGTCTAATAGCCACAGTGGTTCTAATTGTCTCCTTGATGGATCTCAGTAACTTGGCATCCATCACACCCACTGCCTTTTTGGGGACGCTAAAAACCACAGAGACTGGAACTTCAGGTGCTCATGAGCCAAACTGATGAGTCCAACAGACTGAAATGCACATGTCCAGCAAATCTAAGGCTCTGTTAACCCCCCAAAAGTTTCCAGCAATCAGCTCTCAAAGCAATTCATTGACTGAAGAGGACACGCTGGGACCATTGAACCTGAGCTACACCCAGGCATTTTAGCCTGAGCCCAACTTGGGACAGCTTTCAGACAATGTCTGTGATGCGTTTTTCTTGCATTCTACAAGAATTCGTCTTGGAGGTTTTGCACCGATACCAGAATTTCTGGGTTAACAGCAATATTTGAAAGTGCTCTCAAATCCACAGGCAAATTCTGGCTCTGCCCCACCCCCTGAGCTGGGAGCTGGCAATAGCAACTTGGAATAGGTCAATGGAAAGGGAAGGGGCAGATTCTCCACCTCTTGAAGTCTTCATGCCAAGACTGGATGTCTTCCTGGAAGATAATTTAGTCAAGCACAAGCTATTCAGATCAATGGTCAGAACCATGGGCCTTGAAGCCGGGGCCACAGGAGCGGCCACACGTCAACCTTCCACTTGGCAGCCTGCTAACAATGGCTGACCAGCACCCTGGATGCCGAGACCCAGTTTGAAGCTCCGCCCCTGACATCCCATTGGCAGAGTCACAGAGTTGCCAATTGGCCTGCTGACCCTACTTAAACCAGCAACAGGAACTGGAAGTTGTCTGAATAACTGGGATCCGCCCTGCTCTGGATTGTGTATCTTGTGGCTCTCAGACCCACTCCCCTGGCTTGACTTCCGAGGGCCCTGACCTGGCTTGGCACCTGGCATCTGAGCCGTGGTTCTTTCTGATTTGTCGCCTGCCTTTGACCCCGTGGTATCCTGACTTCGACTGACGCTGGTTACCAACTTGTGGTTCTGAACTCTGGTTTATCTCCTGCCTCTAATCTCCCAGGATCCTGACCCAGGCTCTTGGCTCCTGACTGTGGACCCCAGCTCTGACCACTAGATCTGGTTGTCCATGACCCAGCCCTGACATCAGTACAGCAATAACTGGATGATGGTCTATAGCCTGTGCTATACAGGTCAGACTAGATAACCTAATGGTCCCTCCTGTCCTTAAAATCTGTAAATCTAGACTAGATATTGGAATACCAGCATTTCTCCAGCTGTGTGCACCGTGTCAGGGGCAACGATAAGTGAATGGTGGAGGGATCAGCGGAGCAGCTTGGCAGAGTTGTGACTGTGATAAAAGACAGGGGTATGTCAACCCTGAGGGAACGGGTGTGCCTCATTTAAGTGCTGATTGTTGTAGGTTGTGTCAGTAAAGGTGCACAGGGATTGTCAGCGGTTTGGTGGCATATACGCCAGGGTGAAGGGGCGGCACCATTTTGCCAGTCTGAGCTGGTTTGCGTGGATTGGGCTCACTGGTTCAGGGCAGGCCAGATGTAGGAAACTTCCATTCACGACACCAGACCCAAACCCAAGTTTGACCTTTGCAAAGAGGAGGTGTTAGATTGTGCCATGCTGCTCCTGTGTTCTGTTCCCAGAGTGCTCTGTGGCGTGGAGGGCAGACTGCTTGTATATGTGTCATTGGTACGTGGGGATGTTGCTGAAACAGGGCAGGGCTGGAGTTGCACGGTGGGGGTGGTGTGAACCTTAACTCTTCATTTCTCCTTCTAAGAACCGAGGGGACAGGAATCCTTACCCAGCGAGGTCACATTCTCATAGTTCTCCTGCATGACATCTCTGTAGAGGGCTCTCTGAGCGGGGTCCAGCAGAGCCCACTCTTCCCTGGTGAAATACACAGCCACCTCCTCGAAGGTCACCGGTCGCTGAAAGACAAGGGTCCCCCACTCAGTGCCTGCTGCCCAGTGACAACCCCCCATCACAGGAGAAAAGGGCCAATCGCATGGAAGCTCTGGGAGGTGGGCCGTCAGCAGAGTGCCACCTCTACCTCACTCACAGCAGCCAGGAGACAGGGTGGGGAGAGACCCTTTCCCCTCCCAGAAGACAGAGAGGGTGGGGGTCTTTGCATTCATCACACACCTACTAGCCAGAGGCAGATCAGAGGTGCCAACTTTCTAATTTCCCCGGGGGAGGAGGGCTTGATCCCTGCTTCACCCCAGGCCCTGCCCCCACTTCACCTCTTCCCCCAAACCCCACCACCGCCTCGTCTCTTCCCACCCCGCCTCTTCCTGGGCCTGCTCCACCCGCCCTGTTCCACCCCCTCCCCCAAGCATGCCCTGTCCTTGCTCTGCCTCTTCCTGGCCCCGGTCCTCCCCCTCCACTGACCAGCTGATCCTCGGCGGGTAGGAGGTGCTGGGAGGGATGGGGAGGAGCTGATCGGGGGGCTGCTGGTGGGTGCTGAGCACCCATTATTTTTTTCCTGTGGGTGCTCCAGTCCCAGAGCACCCACGAAGTCGGCACCTATGAGGCAGATACAGGAAATCAAGCTGCTAGCATGGTGCAGGGACAGCTCCCTGGTAGGAATCCCAACACCCTTCCCATTGCCATCAGCTGGATGTGAGGGGATGGGTTATCTCCCCTACACCTCACTGGTGGGGGTCCCCTTCATATCTCACACCAGCCCCTGGTTAGTAGATTGACACGCCAGCACTTAGAGGCTGGGGAGTTTTCCCAGTGCAGTCCAGGGGGTTGTTTCCTGCTCCATAGTTCAGGGCTTCTGTACCCCCAAACAGGGGCACTGGAACAATTTTTATAGTGGGGGGGGGCTGAGAGCCATTGAACCAAACGGTAAACTCTGTATATGATGGAAACTACTTCAAGCCAGGGGGCATTACCACACCCCCAGCACCTCCTAGTTCCAGCACCTATGCCCCAAACCTCATGGGTCTATTCCTAGGACCCAGCCCCCAGGTCAAACCAATCCCAGCGGGTTTGTCACACCCTGTCCCCTCCCTTTCTCCACCTCTCCCACCTCCAAGCCACACTGCCCAGCAGATCCTGTCTGCTCTGTATTCTCCTCTCTCTCACACAGGAGCCCCCCAGCAACGCCCTGGTCATCCCTACCTGAACTGGCTCCACAGCGGCCATTTCCCTTCCCTGTCGCCCGGGAAGAGGGGATGAGCAGGAGCGAAACATGGACGTTATTCTGCAGCCTGTCAGGACAAAAAGGGCAAGTGGGCAGATGGCAGAAAAGGCTTTATTTCAATTTACCTCACGATTCCCCACAGGCTCTTTCCCTGCAGAGCTGTTCTCGACTCTGCCATGCAGGGCAAACGCTTGGTCGCTTTATCACAGAGCAGACATGGCCCCTCTCACCAGCACTAAACCCACGGAGACATTTTTAAACCCTCCCAGGAACAAAGTCGCTGAACCAAATGCTAACCAAATGCTGATCTCATTTGTCCCCATGTTAATCTGGAGTCACTCCTCCAATGACTCTGGATTAACACTAGTTTCAGTGAAACAAGGCTTTGGAGCGATGAGGACAGAATCCTTTTAAACAGGTCACATCTGGGATAAGGACTCACGGCAACAGTTTTCCCTCCAAAATGTGAAGTTCCTGCAGTACTGAAGGTGGCAGTGCAGCAAAAGTTGTGGTGATTGTGATAGACCTGGTAATTTCCTTGGTAAGTGTTACCGAATGAAGTAAGCATCTTTGGAGACCATTATATGAAATGCAGAAGTTCTGTATTATTGTGGGCCAGGTAGATCAAAGGACTATATTGAACAAGGTGGCTGACAAGAATGGTCTTTGGCGACAAGATGTGTGAACTGGATTTCCTGGGATATATCTTGAATGTAAATCTCCCACCCCAGTTTATGCAAAATCCCAGCCTTCTAAAGCTATGCCCTGAGGAGTGGGCCTTTGTCTGCTGGCCACCTGTTAGTTGAGGCCAAGTTGTATAGAGGCAAGACTGAACTATTTATGGTTGTTCTGGTTCTAGTTAAGGCTGTTATGAACTTGTAACAACAGAAAAAAAGCGTAGTGGAGTTTGAGGGCCTGGCTCCTACCAGAGTCCTTGCTGGAGCTGGGGGTGGGGGCTGATTTCTGGTAAGCTTATGAGCATGCATGTAGGTTTTTATTGTTTTTAAACTGCTGATAGCCTCTGGAGACAACGCAAAGTGCAGACACTGGCCTGTGTAGGCAGTGTGGCTTGCTCGGAATATCACAATGTAGGCAGGAAGCTGTGCAGGCAGAAAACACTCTGGACAGGAGAAAGAGAAACATTGGACACTGCATTAGAGAGGTGATGGCTGGGAGCCAGAAGCCTAAAAGTGGGTGCCCTTGGTGGACCGTGCAGTGGAGATACATGTGCAGTTGCCCTGAACTGTGAAAGTGATTTCATATCAGTATTTGCTAAAAGGATAGAACATTAGCTCACCACCTGCTGGCCACTCACACAGGGAGCACTGGGTGATGCTTTTTTAACAGGAGAATGGAGGGTGTGAAATTTCCATGCCGTCACTGGCTAACAATGGCCACTGATCCACCCCAGAGGTGGCTGCATCTCAGTGCTGGGGAAAGCAAACCCTCATGGAGACCATTTGTCATAAGGTTTTGGGGATACTTCTGGTTAGTCATAGTGTTTAAGGCCAGAAGGGATCAGCAGATCATCTGGCCTAACACCCTGTATATCACACAGCACCAGCACCACGCAGCACCATCACACTAACCCAGAGACTGAAATCAGATCCCAGCATATCATGGGAAAATTAACTATTATGTTCCAGGGAGAGACTAGGAGGGAGTGAGGACCGCCGATGTCTGAGCCCTCTACAATGGCAGGGAGATGATTCAATGAGATACACAAAGACAATCCTGGTGATTGACCAGCACCCAACACTGCAGAGGAAGGTGAAACCCCCAGGGTCACTGCCAGTCTGTCCTGGGGGAAATTCCTTCCTGATCCCACCCACTCAGAGCCTGAGCAGGTGAACTAGAACCAGCCAGCCAAGCACTTGAGAACGAGAATGCTCAGTGCCACCTCAGAGGCCTGGGCCTCCCATCCAGTGTCCCATCTCCAAACATGGCTGTCTCTTACAAAAATCAAATCCCATGGAGGAAAATAGAACGAAACATTAACTGTGGCAAGTCACGGGAAGTAAAATTAGGCAGGGAGGCCGAAAACGAATCTGAAGAACAATTAGCAAAAGACACACAAACAAAGAGCAATTGTTTTTAATGTACATCAGAAGCAGAAAGCGGCCAGTCAGTGGGGCCACTGGACTATCAAGGTGCTACAGGAACACTCAAGAAAGACAAGCCTGTTGTGGAGGAGCTAAATGAATTATTTGCATAGGACTTCACTGCAGAGAATGTGAGGGAGATTTTCACGCGTGAGCCATTCTTTTTAGGTGACAAATCTGAGAAACTGCCCTAGACTGAGGTGTCAATAGGAGGTTTTGGAAGAAATTGATAAACTAAACAGTAATAAACCACCAGGGCCAGATGATATTCAACCAGGAGTTTTGAAGGAACTCAAATAAAAAATTTCAAAACTACTAACTGTGGTATGTTACTTACTGCTTAAATCAGCCTCTGTACCAGATGAGTGGAGGATAGCTAATGTAATGCCGATTTTTAAAAAAGGCTCCAGAGAGGATCCTGGCGATTACAGGCCACTAAACCTAACTTTAGTACCAGACAAATTGGTTGAAACTATAGTAAAGAACAAAATGATCAGACACATAGAAGAATGTGTTAGGAAAGAGTCAACACGGCTTTTGTAAAGGAAAATCATACCTCACTAATCTATTAGAATTCTTTGAGGGGGTCAACAAACATGTGGACAGGGTGATCCAGTGGATATAGTGTACTTGGACTTTCAGAAAGCATTTGAGAAGGTCCCTCACCAAAGGGTCTTAAGCAAAGTAGGCAGTTCCGGGACAAGCGGGAAAGTCCTCTCCTGGATCAGTAATTGGTTAAAAGATGGAGGGGGGAGGAGTAGGAATAAATGTTCAGTTTTCAAAGAGGAGTAAGGTAAATAGTGGTGTCCACCAATTATATGTACTGGGCCCTGTGCTGTTCAACATATTAATAAGTGATCTGGAAAAAGAGGTAAAGAGTGAGGTGGCAAAGTTTGCAGATGATACAAAATTACTCAAGATGGTTAAATCCAAAGTTGACTGTGAAGAGACACAAAAGTATCTCACAAAAGTGATGAATGGGCAATACAATGGCAGATGAAATTCAATGTTGATAAATTCAAAGTAAGGCACATTGGAAAACATAATTCCAACTATACATATAAAATGCTGGGGTCTAAATTAGCTGTTACCACTCAAGAAAGAGATCTTGGAGTCACTGTGGATAGTTCTCTGAAAACCTCCACTCAATGTGCAGCAGCAGTCAAAAAAGCGAACAGAATGTTAGGAATCATTAGAAAAGGGATAGATAAGACAGTAAATATCATAATGCCTCTATATAAATCCACGGTACGCCCACATCTTGAATACTGTGTGTACTTCTGGTCACCCCATCTCAAAGAAAGATATATTAGAATTGGAAAAGTACAGAGAAAGACAACAAAAATGATTAGGGGTATGGAACAGCTTCTACATGAGGAGAGAATAAAAAGACTGGGACTGTTCATCTTATAAAAGTGATGACGAAGGGGAGATATGATGAAGATATATAAAATTATGACTGGTGTGGAGAAAGTGAATCAGGAAGTGTTATATACCCCTTCACATAACATAAGAACCAGGGGCACCCAACAAAATTAATAGACAGCAGGTTTAAAACAAACATATGGAAGTACGTCTTCAGAAAGCATACATTCAACCCGTGAAACACATTGCCAGAGGGTTTTGTGAAGACCAGAAGTATGAATGGGTTAAAAAAAGAACTAGGTAACTTCCTGGAGGATAGGTCCATCAATGGCTATTAGCCAAGATGGTCAGGGACCCAACCCCATGCTGTGAGTGTCCCTAAACCTCTGACTGCCAGAACTTGGGACTGGAGAACAGGGGCTGGATCAGTCAAAAAATTGTCCTGTTCTGTTCATTCTCTTAAAGCATCTGACCCTGGCCACTGTCAGAAGATCAGACACTGGGTTAGATGGACCATTGGTCTGACCCAGTATGGTCATTCTTATGTTAAAGGAAGGAGACCCCCTCTCCCCCCTCAAAAAAAGACTATACTGGGGGGAGGGGGGATCCCTTCCTGACCCCTGCAGGTGATTGGCTGAAGCCCTGAAGCATGAGATGTTTAGGAACATAAGACATAAACTGGATTGGAGCCCCAGGACTGCTAAACCCTACCCCCTTTCATCAGAAGCAACCTGATATACAATCCCACTCATAAATTTGTCAAGCTCTCTCTTAAAACTAATTAAGTCCACCACCTGCCCCCGAGGAGAGTGAATCAAGGTTGGTCATGGGGAATTGAATCCCCCAGCAAATTCCAGTGGGGAGAATGACTCAGGTTCCATTGAAAACATGAGGCGTTGCTGTAATTAAAAGGCACTGGGAATACCTCCAACATGGAGAGGATTTTTTACCTGATATTTGATAATTATACAGAAAATGGCAGAATCTGAGGTTTTGTATGAATGTTCAGTAATTAAAGAAAGAATTGTGGAAATGGAGGTATTTTGAATCAATTTTCACAAATAAGAGAGGAAAGTGGGCATATGAGAGGAATTGTATGTTAATAGTTCATAACAGGAATAGAAGCAAAATTTGAATGAATTTCTTATCAGTATTTTATCAGTAGAGAGAAAAAAAACCCAACATTTGATACGCAATCTTTGAAATATTCAAGAATTTGAGAAAAGGGCAAAATCTGAGGAGATTTTTAATGTTAACATTTTATGATGAGAGAAATATAGAAATATCACAGGGGATATTAAATGAGTAATAGATAACTAGAGAGAAAATGGGGCAAGACTTTAGGGTATTTTATATCAATCTTGGGGAGTTTTATATCAGAATTGGGGAGAAGTGGGTCAAAAACTAAATATTTGATAATAGGGAGAAACATTAAGATCTGAGGGCATTTTACATCCATATTCAATAATGAGAGCGAAAAGTGGGAACACTTGAAAGGATTTTATATGGCTGTTTGTAACCAAACACCCCTCCCCCCTGCCACACACACATTCACATGATGAGCAGGGAGTCCTTTGAATAGCTGCTTTAAGAGGACAAGGCAGGGGAATATGGAGAAGGACGGCTCCCTGGCAGCATGGAAGGGGCAGCATCAGGGGACGGGCAGGTGACTGGTGGGAGCTGCATTAGGCAGTTGTATGTGGGGGGGGGGGGCAGTAGCTGGGACTGGGTAAACTGAGGCTGGGTGGGCAGTCTCCACTGGGGACTCTAGTTCCTCCCTTCTCCTCCTGTGCATCTTCCATGCCCGATGGCTGTCAGACAATGGCCACCCAATCGCACCCCACAGGCAGCCTGGTCTCAAGGCTCTCCCAAGCAGCGCCTTCCCATCTGGGGAGTGACACAGGACAATAATTTCCTGCCTAAACAAGGACAATCTGCTGCAGAGAAAACCGGCAGGGAAATATCCAAAATCTGAGGAGATTTGAAATTGACACTGGAGAATTAGAGAGAAAATGGGGCAAAATCTGAGGAGAATAGAAAAGGGGTCAATAATTTGAGAAAAAAAGTGTGTGGGGGAAATCTACATGGATTTTACCTCCATATTCGATAATTAGAGAGAAATGGGGGAGGACTGGAGAGAATTTTCATCAGTATTTGGGAGGGAAATGGCCAATTCTGAGGTGATTTCATCCTCCCTTGTCCCTGCTATTCTATGTTCTCTTCTCCTCTCGCTGTAATTTCCTGACTACACAGAGATAGTTAAATCTACATGTCTCTCGCCCCTCTTCCTTTAATCTCTGTTTTATTTTGTCTCTCTTCCCTTCCTCACAACTCCACCCCCAAACACAAAGGGGAAAACCCACTGGAGACAGGTCTCCTTGCTCCCCCCTCCACAATCCCAGTTTTGCTCCTGGAGCAGATCCTGGCAAGAGCTGAGAGCAACAGCGTCACTGTTGTTAACACAGCTCCAATGACTCCCGCAGGAGCATTAGCAACAAGGGAGCAGGTTCCGAGGCCGTGAGATGTGACATTCCAGGAGCATTTGTGCCTGTCCAGTCCCCAGCACTTTCACTGAGGTTTCACTCCATCACCTGGTGTCCCCGGCTCAGGGGTTGAAGTCAGCAGAGCCGAGAGCTGCTCTAGGGGGCTGGTTCCAGGCAGGGAAAGTCCCCACCTACTGCTGGGCTGAGGGTACGTTGATGGGGCATCATGCCGTGGTGTGGGAGAGGTAGCAGGGGCTTGTGCTCTTGCAGCCATTATAGACAGGAGTTGCTGGAACAGTTCTCTCTGTTGGGCTCTGTCCTCCTCCCTTAGCTGCCGTTCCTGTTCCAGGAACTGTTTTGCAAGTGCCTGCTCCCTGGCTGAAACGCTTGCCTCCAGCTGGATGGCGAGCCTCAGCCGCTCCACCTGCCTCTCAGCACGCCGTTGTTCCAGTCTTTCATCCCTCTGCTTCTGGTACTGCATCTGCTGCTCTACCCTCTGAAGAACATGGACCATGACTTCGTCACGGAAACGCTTTCTTTTGGAACGGTCCGCGAGGGTACGCTGGGCCAGGGATGGAGTTCCTGAAGAACAGCAGGCTGTGTAGCTTGAGGGTCCTGAAACAGGACAAGGAAGAGAGGGTTAGTGTCTAACCTAGCTCAGCAGAGACCGAATCAACAACTGAGGAATCCCAGGGACATAAAATGTAGCAGTTCTGAAGTGAACCTACCCATAGGGTGAAGGGGACGCTTCAGTCCTCACCCTATCTCTTGACACAGCCTGGTTAATCACAGTGACAGATGTGTAGAAGCAATGGTAAGGTTAAAATTAAAACCTTGACTCTGCTTCATAAAAACTTCGTCACTTATTGCCATATGGGGGAGAGGTGCATAGCGCCCTCGCTGCAAAAGGCTTTTTCTGTCGTTTCCTATTTCAGAAGGCATAATAGTGCCCTAGCGGCAGAGAGAGATGTTATTCTAAGCTGCTGGAGGTAAACCCACAATGTAAGCAGCAGAAGTATTTAAATGTATAGTGGGGGGGCGCCCTGGAAAATTCGCTCTTCCATGCAGTGTGACAAACTATCTAGAGTTCCTGCTTCAGGAGAAGTTTGCAGCTATGAGCAGCTAGGATTGGGTCAGAATCCATGAGGGAATTAACATGATGCTGTGTTAGCTCACACATGGCTTATCCCGTTATTACTGGTTTCAGAGTAGCAGCCGTGTTAGTCTGTATCCACAAAAAGAACAGGAGTACTTGTGGCACCTTAGAGACTAACAAATTTATTAGAGCATAAGCTTTCGTGGGCTACAGCCCACTTCTTCGGATGCATCTAATAGCTTATGCTCTAATAAATTTGTTAGTCTCTAAGGTGCCACAAGTACTCCTGTTATTACTGTATGCAAAATTTTCTGGAATCTGCAACTTTACTCCGCCCTTGCATGGATTATCTCTAACGGAAATGGACTAGATTTGGACATATAGAATATTGTTTCCCAGATACACACACTCAGTTCATTGTTTGTTTACAGGCAGCTGCATAAACGGACTGCAAATATCTGTCACGCTTCCCACCTTTCACGGGCCCACTCCTCCAGCATCCGGCCAGCCCCGCTTTAAAAAAAAAGATTGCGGAGTGGCCAATTTCTAATTACTGAAAGGAAAACAAGAATGACCATGGCAAATCGCTGTGACTGAATACTTAAAATAACCATTACAGCTGTTGTATGGAAGTTCGAAATTCCAAGTCACCACTGTCAACGCCATGTGATGGCGGAGGGGAAGGGGGGATGCCTAGGGACTGTGCTACAATCTGCCATTAGCAACAGAGGGTCCTGTGGCACCTTTAAGACGAACAGAAGGATTGGGAGCATAAGCTTTCGTGGGTAAGATCCTCACTTCTTCAGATGCAACAAGTGAGGTTCTCACCCACGAAAGCTTATGCTCCCAATCCTTCTGTTCGTCTTAAAGGTGCCACAGGACCCTCTGTTGCTTTTTACAGATTCAGACTAACACGGCTACCCCTCTGATACCATCTGCCATTACTAGCCACACGCTGGTAGCCGGGGGTAGCTTACTGGTTTTGCATTGCTTCTTAGAGCAGAAATCGCTCCCGTTACTGTAATAATCCCCTTTTAATTGGAATCAGACACTTACCGGCGGGTTCTAGGGCCGCTTCTGTCTCCACCGGGTTCTCAGAGGGCTGTTCTCCAGAGGCAGGAGGATCAAACAGCTCTTCTGAGTAGGGACTGAGCATTTGCTGTGGGTCCTGATCCACTTTCTGCTCTGGAACTGGTTGCATTAAAAAAGTCACTTCGTGATCCTGGCTGGGAGCCCGCTGCTGCCTGCAATCGGTCCCCAGGCTGGATTCGGGGGCCAGCAGGGCACCCTCCCGGCTCACCAGGTCGTCATGAAGCGCGGTTGGCTCTAGGCTGGGCACCGAGCTCAGGACTCGGTCAAAGTCCTCATAAAATGGGCATGTCATTGGTGAGTTGCCCGAGGAGCGATTCTTATCCCTGGTCCTCCTGTACTCTCGCTTTAGCCTTTTAATTCGCTCCCGGCACTGGTCACTTGTCCGGAAAATCTGCACCGCGGCCAGTTTTTGAGAGATCTGCTGGTACAGGTGGTCATTCCTGGTGCTTTTGCTGAAATCCACCGTTTTACTGGCCTCACACCACAGATTCACCAACATCTGGCTGTGCTCAAGTGACCAGGAAGCAGCTCGCTTGACAAAAGGCTTGAATGGATCCGTTTCCATGGCACACCCTGGAGGATTTCGGTTCGTGCGCTGGCAGATCAGGGCGCAGAAGACAATGGGTTAACACTGACTTGCTGCCATTCGCAAGGGGGTGGGGGGGCTTCCGTTTGCACTAGAGTGTTTTGCAGATTGCTGCACAGAGAGGACTAAGGAAGTTGTCCCAATGAACTCTGGGATACATCCGGCAGACTCCCAGGACCTGAATCAAGCCAGGGGCATGTCCACACTGCAAAGCAATAGGGCTCAGACTTCCAACCCTTCAGAGTCCTGGGACCCTGCTCAGGGATAGCCCAATTGCAGTGTGGAAGCAAGTGGGGTTTGCATCGAGCCTGAGGTTTATATTGCAGTGTAGAGACAGCCTTGGTCACTTTCCTGTTCCCAGGGCACTCACTGTCCCCTAGCTGGATTAGCTCCTACAAGGGCTAACAGGAGCAAAAGCCTCGGTGTGTGTGTGTGTGTGTGTCAGTAACGCAGCAGCTCTGGGACTCACAGATGCAGGAGGAGGAGCAGAGAGGGGGGCTAGTTCCCTCTGGAGAAAGTCCCTGTCCCAATGTGTGTGGCAGGCTGCAGCCCAGGTTGGTATTGAAGGAGACAGGAAGAGGCTGGGACAGTTGGGAGCAAGGGGTGCTGGCAGGGAGGACGCAGAAAGAACAAGACACTGGGCAGCTCCTGGCTGTGGGTGCTCTGTGAAACACAAGATGCTGCTACCTCCAGTGTAACCGGGGAGCCCTGGCTGAACCGCTTTCCCAGCCAGGTCTGTGGTGGGGAGAGACTTTCATTAAAGTTCTTCCTGTGCCCAGCTGAGGTGGGGACTTTCTCCAGCTGGAAACCCCCCCTCCCCTCCACTGGGCAGCCCCAGGCTCTGGTAGCACCAATCCCTGAGCCGGAGACACCAGCTAATTGAGAGAGACTTGGGGATGGGCAGGAAAGTGACTTTCAGAGCTCACAGCCCCTGGGAATCTGCTCCCTTATTACTGTGCCTGGATTGTAGATGCCTTAACAGCAATGACATTGCCCTCGGTCTGCGTCCAGCTGCAGTCAGGATATGCCCAGGGGGATTCAGGTGGGGAAAGAAAATGGGCCCTGTGGAGATGTCAGGCTGGGATGGCATGAAAAATAAGGTAAATATGGAGAGAGGGGAAAGACACTATGAAATGGGGGGGGGGAATTTAATAGTGTAATTAAATGATGGCTGTTAGCTGCATAGATCTATAAGAAACACATTTTGGCAGCCAAATCGTACACATTTTTCAGATTGGCTCGGGGCTCTGTTCACTGAAGGGTTTATACAAATAGTGATGATACATTCAAAGGATTAAGTTGGAGGGAGGTTTCTAGTGTGCTGTGGTGAGGATTTGAGAGAGTAAATGTCACCTCCGTGACATTAATGAATGGTCCTCAAGTTTGTGAGACTCTGCCACCCTCAGAAATGTTAAAAAGTATGTACCACAGGAGCTAAGAATATTTATCAGCTGGAAGAGAAGGAGGTACAGCAGAGAGCAAAATGGTAGCAATTGAGGGGCAGCAGCTCCTCAAAAGTAGGGTGACCAAATAGCAACTATGAAAAAACAGGACAGGGGGTGGGGGGTAATAGGTACCTCTATAAGAAAAAGTCCCAAAAAATGGGACTGTCCCTTTAAAAATGGAACATCTGGTCCCCCTCCTCAAAAGGTATCTGGGGAAAAGGCCCTAGAAAAGTGCAGCCCCACTCTGGGGAGATTTGGTAAAATCCAGGCATTCCCAGTGGAACTGGTGTTTCTGTAGCACAGTCTGTGGACCTGACCCCAAAGCCCATTGCTGGCAAAGGAAAGACTCCCACAGACAAGTGGAACTAAATGGCGGTATAAATGGCCACACTGGGGTACTGCCATTCACTGCAAAATTAGAGAGTTGGAAAAAATTAGAAAGTTTTAAGTGTAATTTGAACAATATTTATGGTGGTGGCAGCACACGGTTGTTTCTTCACAGCAGGGAAAGATTCCAGGTGGTCAATGAATTCGAAAAAATGCCGCAGAAGTTCCCAGGCCTGCTGTTGGCTCTGCCAGATACACCTCTGCATTCCTATTCGCTGAGCAAAGAATAGGCAAGGGAAGGGATGCGGGAGGGGAGGAGTAAGCAACAGTTACTCCTGGCTGCTGTGGGGAGGGGGAAGGAATAAGCAGCATTGCTCCCAGCTGGTGGTACGAAACTTGCCCCCCTTCCCCTAAATGGCACCCCTGATGACAGCAAGGAAGAGGGAGACATGCAGAAGGGAGCTCCAGGAGTTCGAAGACTCAGACCAGATTGCTCAGTTTTTGTGCCTGAACCATTTCCAGGGGCTGAGGGGTGGCTGGAGCACCTAAACCGAGCTAAATCAAATTAACTCCACTTAAATTCTTAATAAGAGCATCCACACGGGGGTTTAATGCGGTTTAACTAATCCACTTTAAAAGTTAATTGGGATTAATTTTCCTGAGCGTCTCCATGTAGAACAACTGTAGGTTCATGTTTTCTAGCTTCTTTTTACAGCCATAAGGGTGAGGAACTTGCTTTTATTTAAAAAGGAAAACCGAGGCTCTCATTTAATCCCATAACTCCAGGAGCTGGAGTGTTAAGAAAAACATCAAATATTGCAACACTCATGGTAAAATTCCACAGGCTGGCAACACTGTGTAGTCCTGCTGCTGTGTGTTATAAACCCGCTGCTATGTGCTCCTAGCTGTTGAAGGGTTATTGCGACTAAGGGTTCATGTTTAGGACCATTATTGGTAGCTGGTGGGGCCCAGTTGGGCAGTTTGTACCTTGGGGATTTATTTCTAACTAGCCAGTTCCCCCAGCATGGGGCTGGATCGGAGCCTGAGACCCCTATAAGGAAAAAGCCCTGTAGCCCAGTGCCCTGAGCCCCCCGCAACCACACTGAAGTTTCATTTCTGGCTAGTTTCAGAGTAACAGCCGTGTTAGTCTGTATCCGCAAAAAGAAGAACAGGAGTACTTGTGGCACCTTAGAGACTAACAAATTTATTAGAGCATAAGCTTTCGTGGACTACAGCATCCGAAGAAGTGGGCTGTAGTCCACGAAAGCTTATGCTCTAATAAATTTGTTAGTCTCTAAGGTGCCACATTTCTGGCTGACACTGGAGGGTTGAAGCCCTGGCTCTCTGGTCTCTGTTTTGAGGTGAGGCTGGCATGAGATTCCCTGCTGGGTGGAGGTGGAGGTGTCAAGGTGTTGTCAGGATATAGGGGAACAGAACCAGAGTGGGAGGAAAACATTTTCCTGTTGAGAAACCCAGCCCTTTCCTTATGCTGACTTTCAGAACAATCTGTTGTGGGAGTGGTCACAGGGATATTAAGTGGGTGCTAATAGCAGGGGATCAGGGCCGGATTAACTTTTTGTTGACCCGGCACCAAATATATTTGTGGTCCCCCATTGGGGAAATAGGGCATGTGATGGGAGGCGGTCCGCAGAGCAAGGGGCCGGTTGGGGGCAATGAGGTGCAGCGCAGCGGGAGTGGCCCCACTCAGCCCAGCACAAGGGCACTGTTTACAAACCCACAACTGCTAGACACACACTGGCCTGCCCAGCCCTGCGCTGCCAGCGTGCCCCTTCCACACTGCCCCCTGCCCAGTGCCCTGCCCTTATGCCCAGCACCCCCTCACCCAGAAACTTCCCCACAGATCCCTATACCCAATACCCCCAGACCCGCTATGCCCAGCACCCCCTGCCCAGAGACCCCTCCCGCTGACCTCCCACAACTGCACAGCACCCTGCACCATACTCCCTTCCCAGCCCCCCACCCACAGAGCCCCTACTGTCCAGCACCCTCTTCACAGTCCCACCATCACAGCTGTACAGCGCCCCATATTCCTGAGGGAATTCTGCATCAAATTCTGTGCATAACAAATAAATGTAGAAGCTCGATCATGGCAGTGGGGAGCACAGGCCCCTGGCTGCATGGAGGTGGGAGATCACCCTGCAGCCTCCCCCACCCCCTGGGACAGGGACTTGGCAGTGAGACTGAACCTGAACCTGACCCTGACACAGCACAAGGGCCAGGCCTGTCACAGAAACACCCTGGGGCCCTGCCTGTTTTGTGCCAGGCTCACCAAATGTGGGCAGGGAGGCTCAACCCAGCAGCAGGCTCCAAGTGCAGAGGGACTTAGTGTGGGGGGATCCAGATGGGGATAAGAGGGTTCTGTGGGGGGCAGTCTGGGTGCAGGAAGCTCAGTGGGGAATCTGGATGTACAGGAAGGTTCCAGGTCCAGGGGCAATGGGAGTTTGCAGGGGGGACCACGTGAAAGTGGTTGGAGCTCAGCGGGGATGGGGGGTGGGGGTGTCTGGGTGCAGGGGAGGTGGGGTTCATTTGGGTGGGGATCCAGGTGCAGGTGGTTAGGGCTTAGTGGGGAGGGTGTCTGGGCGGGCTCATTGGGTGTTACAGATGCAGGGGAAGTTGGGCTTGTCAGGGTGAGGGTTTGATGGGCCTGCTTAACAGGGGAGCCCCTGCTGCTGCTAAGGGGATCTGCATGCTGGGCCCCTGCTTCCCCTATCTCCTTCTCTTCCCCATTCCACCCCCTTCCTTCCCCACTGCCTCTTTCCCCGCCCCCGCTTCCCCATCCCCTTTTCTTCCCCATCCCATGCGCCTTTCCCACTGCTCCATCTAATCCCCAGGCTTGGGGGGCAGGGGAGAAACCGCCCCCCAGCACGAGCCAGTGGAGTGGGCTGGGGGCAGGTCACTCCACTTCCTGCCGCCTGGTGAGTGCAGGGTGCGTCCGACCCCTGCTGGAGTCCCCTGGGACGGGTAACTCAGGGGAGAGGGCTTGGGGGGGAAGAAGCGGAGTAGGGGCGGAGCAGGGATGGGGGCAATTTTCCTGGCCGGCTCAGCCGGCGGGGGATCGGTCTGGCCGGGGCCCCTTCTGACTCTAGGCCCAGTGCCATGGTAACCCCGGTACTGCAGGGGAGGTGTCTGTGAGACAGTCTGTCTGCTACAATCAGTTCCACAGGATGAAGTTCATGAAACCCTCCCTGATGTGGAGTCAAAAAACAAGACAAATGTGCACAGTTGCATTTATAGCTTTGGCCGGTAGATGGCGGCATTAATGTGTGTCTGGAAAAAATAGAGAGCCAAGGTGGGGGAGGTAATATCGTTTATTGGACAAGCTTCTGTTGGTGGGAGAGAAGCTTATGAGCTTGCACAAAGCTCTTCTTCAGGTCTGGGCACGGAAACACACGGAAACAATAGGTAAGGTGGAGTTTTGCAATGGGATTGTTGCAAAGCCTCATCTAGTGGGTAGGTAGGTATCTTCACCTGGAAAAGGCTGAAGAGGTCAGAGATGAAACATTACCAGGGGTTTCTTCTTATCTCTGGTCCCCTATTTTAAGAATTGCACGTTGTCTATAAACCCCACAATGGACCCTGATGCCACCATCTACGTTCCCAGATGTGAAAGTGTGTATCGTTGAAGGCCCTGTATAGACATGAGACATCCCAGGGGGGCATGCGTCCTTCCAGTGGTGGGAAAGGCCGCTGCATCCTACACAGGTTAGCCCTGACTGCATTTTGCCGTTATTATTTATATAAAAGGACCCTTCAGAGACCACAGCCAAGGTCAGGCCCCTTTGCTCTGGGTGCTGCACAGACACTCAGGTCTGGTCTGAATGGGGAAAATTGACCAGGAGAACCACATTGGTCTGCCTAGCCCACGAGAGCTATCCCTGGATAACTCCCCGTGGGGACACCTTTGTTCCAGTGTATGAGGGGCTTTGTCCAGTTTAGCTTATGTCACTTTGAAAATGGTGTAAACGAACCCTGACCAGGGCTCTCTGATTCCGGAATAAGAATGTCCCCACGGAGCGTTATCCCGGAATAACTGCAGTGATTTTATGACACCAGTGTAGTTCTTCTGGTCCATTTCCCTGTGCAGATGAACCCTTAGTGAAAGACAGCCCCTGGCCGGAGGAGTTCCCAAACTAAGGGGGAGATATTCAAAAGCACCTGAGGGAGCACCAAGCAGTGGGCACAGAGCACAGTCACACACTTGGGCTCCTAAATCCCTTAGGGGCTTTGAAAATTCTCCCCTTAGGCAAGGCAGAATTATTGTCCCCATTTCAAAGATGAGGAGCTGAGGCCCAGAGAGAGGCAGTGACAGGCCCAAGTACTCTGTTGCAGAGCATCTCCCAGAAGTTCCACCTTGGTGCCTTAACAACTAGCCCATCCTCCTTTTCTAAACTTACAGCCTCTCTGCAGGGATTATTTGTACAGAAGGAAGGAGCCGGGCTGGGCTGTCTGTCTGGGACAGCTCTTGGTTGGGTAAGAACTTGGCCTGGCCCTGGCCTGCCTGGGAGTGAACAGAGGGCTGCAGGCTGCAGGGCAGAGTGACTGACAGCATCCCAACTGGGGAAGGGAGGGGGGACTGAAGGAGGCTGCAGGAGTTACCTGGGCAAAGACAGTTACCGCAGGGGCCTATTGTGCAGCACTGACCAATGGTGTCTCCCCAACACCCACTCAGAGCTGGGCACTGGTATCTTCCCAGGCCTCTCCCCACCCCGCCTCCTGCTCACAGCTGGTCAATGGGGTTCTCCCATTCCCAGGCCTTTCATTCCCATGATGCTGCTGCTTCCCGAGGAGTCTCCTCCAGCCCTGCAGGCTCGGACAGGCCCCGTTTCTCCAGTATGAAGGTGATGACGGGAGCAGACACCAGGAGGAGCAGGACCAGAGCGCAGCGGGCGGCCCAGATGGTGAGGGACGTGACTGGCCCTGCAACGTGGAAAGGGACACGGTGATAGCCGTGTGCAAAGCGGCATTTGGACTGCAGTGCCAGCACTAGTCACAGAGCAGCTGCTGTGAAGCAGGGACCCCATGTGAGCTCCCGGAGGCCTAGATCTAAGGGGGATCATGCTGCAGAGGGGCACGTTCCCCCGACGGGAGGCCTAAGGGATGGAGGCTGTTGGGGAGCCCCCTCCCTTTGCCCAGCACAGCCCTGAGGGGTTAGAGGAGCAGGGAACGGCCCAGGTTTGCTCAGGCTGCACTGGGACACACAGGAGCCAGCGACAGACACAGTAGCCCAGACCCTATTGCTCCTCTCCAGTGTGACTGGCAGGTCACCGCGTGGGCTACCCCGCCCTGGGCAGAGGAGCAGCACAAGGTCTTGGCACCAGCTGTATTTTCAGACAAGGGTGAAAGTGGGATGTAAGTGATGCCAGGGGGCATGGGTGGTGGGTATAAGAGGCCAGGGGAGGCTAAGCCTTCCCAGATAGCCAGCCTGCCACCTTTGGATAGAGTTGCCAACTTTCTAATTGCACAACCAAACACCCTTGCCCCGCCCCCTTCCCTGTCCCTTCCCTTAGGCCCCACCACACCCCAGCCCTTCTCTGGGGCCCTACCCTACTCATTCCATCCCCCCTCCCTCTGTCGCTCTCCCCCACCCTCACTTTCACCGGGCTGGGGCATGGGGTTAAGATGCGGGAGGGGATTAGGGCTCCAGCTGTGGGCTCTGGGGTGTGGCGGGGATCAGGGGTTTGGGGTGCAGGAGTGCTCTGGACTGGGGCCAACGGGTTTGGAGTGTGGGAACGGCTCTGGGCTGGGGGTTGGAGTGCAGGAGGCGGTGCAGGGTGCAGGCTCTGGGAGGGGGCTCAGAGTGTGGCAGGGGGTTGGGGTGCAGGCTCTGGGAGGGGGTTCTGACCTTGGGCTGGGGGTTGGGGTGTGGGTTTGGGCTCCAGTCAGGCAGCGTTTACCTCAGGTGGCTCCCGGTCGGTGGTGCAGTGAGGCTAAGGCAGGCTCCCTACCTGTCCTGGCTCCTCATGGCTCCCGGAAGCGGCCAGCATGTCCACCTCCTAGGCACAGGGGAGGCCAGGCAGCTCTGCATGGTGCGCAGTGCCCGCGCCCGCAGGTGCCACCCTTGCAGCTCCCATTAGTCATGGTTCCTGTCCAATGGGAGCTGTGGAGCTGGCGCTCGGGGCGGGGACAGCACGTGGAGCCTTTCTGATCGCACCTGTGCCTAGGGGCCGCAGGGACATGCTGGCAGCTTCCGGGAGCCGCGCGGAGCCAGGAGAGGCAGGAAGACTGCCTTAGCCCCGCTGCGCCATTGACCAGACTTTTAATGGCCCAGCCACCAGTGCTGCCCGGAGCTGCCAGGGTCCCTTTTCGACTGGGTGTTCCAGTCAAAAACCAGACACCTGGCAACCCTACCTTTGGAGTGTGCTGTTGCCAAAAGGATACCCAGGCCCTGGCCCTGGCCTGCCAGCGATCCTCCTGGAGGCCCAGTTCCCACTCGTCCTCTTCCCCCCGAGGGCCTGGCCTCGCTCCGTCTCTTCCTGTCCTCACTCTGCGCACCTGAAGGCCTTGGGGGAGAAGGGAAAGAGGCACAAGTGGTGGGTCGGGGAGCCTTGGGGGAAAGGCATGAGCAGTGGGCAGGAAAGCCTCAGGGGAAGAGGGGTGAGAGGTGGGCAGGGGAAGAGGGGCAGGTGGGGGGTAGGTTTGCCAACCCTTCCGGTTTCGCCAGGAGTCTCCCGGAATCGGGCTTTATCTTCTAGAGGCTACGGAAGCCAAACAGGCAGATTGTAAGTCGGCAGCACAGTGGGGCTAAGGCAGGCTCCCCGCCGCCCTGCGGCCCCTAGGGGGGCAGGGCGTCTCTGCGCGCTGCCCCCACCCTGAGCACTGACTCCGCAGCTCCAATTGGCCAGGAACTGCGGCCAATGGGAGCTGCACGGCCGGTGCCTGCAGGCAGGGGCAGCGCGTGGAGCCCCCTACTACCCCCAGGGGCTACAGGGATGTGCCGGCCACTTCTGGGAGCAACCCGGGGCCAGGGCAGGCAGGGACCCTGCCTTAGTCCTGCTGCGCTGCTGACCGGGAGCCACCCAAGGTAAGCGCCGACTGGTCAGAGCCCGCACCCCAAACCCTCCACTGCAGCCTGCCTCTGCCCCAGCCCTAAGCCCCCTCCCAGAGCCAGCACCCCAAGCCCCCTCCTGCACCCCAAGCCCCTGCCCCAGCCCTGAGTCCCCTCCCACTCCCAAACTCCCTCCCTGAGCCAACACCCCTCACCCCCTCCCACACCCCAACCCCCTGCCCCAGCCCAGTGAAAGTGAGGGTGGAGGAGAGTGAGCGAGAGAGGACGGGGGGATGGAGTGAGCAGGGCAGGGCCTTGGCGAAGGGGCGGTGTGGGAGTGGGGCCTTGGGGAAGAGTCGGGACACGGGGCAGGGCACAGGTGTTTGGGTTTGTGTGATTAGACAGTTTGGCAACCCTAGTGGGGCGGGGGCTTTGGGGGAAGAGGCATGAGAGGTGGATGGGGGTGGGGGCAGAGCGGGGCCGGGCCGGGGGTGGAGTGTGGGCGGGGCTTTCGGGGGAGGTAGCCGAGTGGGAACAGGCCTGGGGCTGGGGCCACAGGCCAGGTGCGCCCAGCATCTCCAAATGAGCATCTCCAGCATCTCCACGCACCGCCCATGCTGTGGGGCTGTGCTGCCCCTCTGCCCGGGGGAATTGCACCGGCAGAGCCCAGCCCATTGGGGGTGACTGCGCTGCAGGCCGAGGAGTTACCCGGCCCCGGGGTGAGTTTGGCCCAGACTTTATGCCCTGAAGTCAGAGCTGGGGGCACAGAGCCGGGCTCTGCTAATCAGGGGGTGACAGAGCAATAGCCCGTTACCTGTGCGGGTCGGATCCTGCCCTCCTCCGCTGCTGCTCACGCCATCTGTGGGACAAGGGCAAAGAGAATCGCACCGTGTGGGAGAGACGCCTGCAGCCTCACTGGGGCCAGATCCCCAGCGGGTGTAAATCAGCATCACCCTACCAGATGATCCCCAGCGGGTGTGAACTGGCATCCCTCCATTGGAGTCCAGAGGGCTCTGCCAGTTTGCACCCGCCGAGGAGCCGGTCCCTGGACTCTCTCTCTTGCTCTGAGTGTCACACTGAGTTTCCCCACTGCAGACTCAGTGAGGACGTCACTGTCCATTTAACAAACCAACATTTCATTGATCCTGGCACCTGGCACTGAGGTCAAAGCTCCGCAGGGGTGAAAATGACCTGGGAAGCCCTGAGCCAGGATTTCCCGGCCCCCAAATCAGATGCTGTTTTCTGCGGAGCACCCTCGGGGACCTGAATGTGCGGGAGACCCCTGCACCCTTCAGACAGCCTGGGGCTCGCCTGGTGGGCAGAGCGGGTTGTGTGATAGGCTGTGTGCACGGGCGACATTCCCCAGCCACCCCTGTGCCTGGGGCAGTACCAGGCCTAGGCCCTGCTCACGCCCAGTGCTGAGGGTTCAGGGGAGTTAAGTGCTACCTGGCCCTGGGGCTGCCCCTCTGCACAGGCTGGGTTTCACCACAGAGAGCCCCTGCCCCTAAAGCAAGCCAGCCCCCCCCCCCCCCGCCATACCAGCCCCTTAGCCCCCAGACTCCTCCCCTAATACCAGCCCCTCAGCTCAGCCCTCAGCCCCCCTCCCCAATACCAGCCACTTAGCCCCCAGGCCCCTCTCCTAATACCAGCCCCTCAGCCCAGCCCTCAGCCCCCCTCCCCAATACCAGCCACCTAGCCCCCAGGCTCCTCCCCTAATACCAGCCCCTCAGCCCAGCCCCCAGGCCACTCCCCTAATACCAGCCCACTAGCCCAGTGCCCAGGCCGTTGGCAGTACCAGCCCTGGGCAGAGTTTGGGAAGGGGCCAGCAGAGGCCACCAGTGACTCCCACGGCTCTGTGTTGCTGAGTGCTGTAGGGCACGGGGAGCAGGGACAGGGGCTCCTGGCTCTCATTGGGTCCCCCAGGTTCACCAGACCCCTGTATCCCGATATCTGGGTCCTGCAGGTCCGACCCGCTGCCTGCCCACAGCCCTCCCTGCCCCTCAGCCCCCCTCCCTGCCTGGCAGTGCCCACTGTGGGTCTGGGCTCTGGCTGGGGAGCTGACACTGACCCCCAGTGAGAGAGCCAGGCTGGGCAGGCAGGGCCCAGGCTGCCCCCGGAGGAGTCGTCTCTGCCCCCAACCTGCACAGAACGAGCCAATTGCCTTCAGGGGAAGAGGCAGCAGCCGCCCGCCCTCCGGGTCTCTGGCACAGCTGATCCTCCCACACAGCAGCATCCCTCTGCCACCCCCAGCCTCGCCCAGCCATCCCGCAGGCCCAGCTCCCCGTGCCCCCATCCTGTCAGCCAGCACGTCTGCCCCTAGGGGCAGCAGCCTGCCTGGTTCATGGGCACCTGGCTAAATACCAGCCTGCCCCTTCCTGCCTCATCCTCTCCTGCCCTGCCCCATATCCACCCCAGTCACAGTGGCTCAGGCCCCGCTGCACAGCCGCCCCAAACCGGCTCCATGCCCACGTACAGCTCAGAGTGCTCTGGGCTGCAGCTTTTCTGCCATCCCAGCTGAGTCTGTCCCAGTGCATGCTGGGAGAATGGGGGCAGTTCCGATCCCAGATGTGGGGCACACATGCACACAGAGTGGCACCAGCAGCACCTGCTGGGCAGTGAGCCTGGGCCTCCTGTCAGCCCTGAGAGCTGGCAGGGGGAGGGCCAGGCAAAGAGCCCTGTGCCAGCCTAGGCTGATGGCAGGGACAATGCACCAAGCCTGAGTCATGCCCGAATCGGCACAGGGACTGCAGGGAAAGGGGCTGCCCCTCGGCCAGATGGGGCTTCTGGCCCCGGAGCCTGCTAGAGCCTGGGGGAGACTCCCGCTGGGACTAGTGGGTTTGCTGCTGTAACCCAGTGGGGAGAGAGTGTCCAGGTCCCCTCTGTGCCGAGCCGCAGGGCACAGGAGCTGTTACAACCCCACACGCAGAGCGCGGGCTCAGCTCACGCCGGCGCACCGGTCAGGCCTGGGGGCAGGGTCCGTGGGGCTCAGCAGCAGCTGGCACAGAGCCTCGGGCCCTGCTTGTGAAAGAGCCCAGCCAGTCCAGGCAGTCACTGCTCAGCCAGGCTTTTGGGCAGCATGGGACGCTCTGGGCACCCTGGGCTGTTCTGGGCTGTGTCGGCCCAGCCAGCTCCCTTAGACACAGCAGTGGGGGGTGGCAGAGAGACCCTGCCCTGCAGGAAGGGTGTGATGGGGGCTCCTTCCCAGACACCCCCGCTGCCCCAGGGCCCTCTGAGCTTGGCACAGCGACTGGTTCCCGTCCCAGCAGCAGGGTCAGGGTTGTCTCTGCCCAGCCGCTCTGGGTGGGGCAGGCCAGGGGCTCAGGGCCTCACCTGTCACGCGCAGGGTCTTGGGGGTGCTCAGGTTGGAATTAACTAGCTCGTTATTGTCACCCTTGTACTGGTACCGGCAGGAGAAATCCCTGGTGTCCCCCAGGCTGGAGATGCGATGGGTGAAGTCGTAAGAGAATCGCCCGGGGGTGATCGCTTGACTTGCAGCTTCCTGCCCATCCTCGCAGAAGATAACGCGGGTCATGGGGGACTCTCCTGGGACCCGACACCGAAAGGTAACTGTGTCCCCAACATGAGCCAGGGACACGCTCAGAGAGAGCTGGGGAGCCGGCAGGGACCCTGGGGGGAGAAGTGGGAGTGAGAGCCTGGCCAGGGAGCTACAGAGTCAGACTAGTATCACGGGTGCAGCTGGTGTAGATGTACCTGGCCTAGCTAGCTCCCATAGCACAGAGTGCACATCCAGACAGGTGAGCCTGGGGCGCACTTACCAGGGACCGGGGACCCGAGCCAGCTGGCTCAAGTACGTCTACATGAGCGGCAACCACTGCGCACAACTGCAGAATAGACAGACCCAAAGCAGGCTGTTGGGAAGGGGGCAGATCCTTGGGTGGAGGGGCATAAACCACATGGGGGGCAAGTGGGGAGACCCTGAATGTGGGGGAGGGGCAGAAACCACATAGGGAGCCTCCCCATCACAACACCAGTGAGTGTCTGGTTAGTTCTGAAGCCAATCGCAGGATTTTGGGGCCTCTCTCCTGCCCTGTGAGTGCCGCGGGGCTGGCAACAAGGCGTATGCTGATAGGGGGTACCCTGGTGGGGACCACCAGGTAGATCCCCTGGCAGGGGGTGGGGGACCTCACACAGCATAGGGTCCAGGGGATTGCCCAGCAGGGCAGAGCATTTGAGCCAGACATCAATTCCCAGATGGGGGGAGGTTCCCCCTCTGGAGTGAAGTGCAGGGTCCCTGGGGGGGATATCGGGGTCACCTGTGCTTGGCAGGGTCACCAATGATCATGAACCCGCCTAAGTCTAGCAGTGTTTGGGGTTCCCTTGCAGCCCCAGCTCCCGGAGCCCTGGGATCTGGGCTGTCCCTGCTTTTGGTTAAACAAAGTCAGGTCCCAGCCCTGGAGTTTGGGAAGAGAAGCTGGAAACAGGGGTCCCAGGATGCACCGGTGCCGGGAGAATGGAGGGATCCCATCCTGCTTCTCACTGGCCACGGGCCCTGGGGCTCCCAGGCTTGGCGTCCTGCCGAGATCGGTTGGCTTTTCTGTGGGCTGCTGGGGCACTCACCCTCCGGGCGGCAGGACTCCTGGCTGGTGACCTGCAGAGCCGGGGCTGGAAGAGAGAGCAGACAGCAGTGACGGGGACAGGGCACAGTGAGACAGTGAGAGCTACCATGCAGCCAACTTACTGCATCTGAGTGCCAGGCAAGGGGTCCCTGTATAAACAGCCCCTGTGTCCCACTCCAGAGGCAGCTGCATCTCGGCACGAGTCAAGGAGTCCCTGTATAACCAACACCCATGCCCTGCCTCAGATGTGGCCAAATCTCAGTGCTGGGTGAGGGGTCCCTGTGCCTCACCCCAGCAGCAGTTGCTTCTTGGTGCCAGTTGATGGGGTCCCTGTATAACCATCCCCCACGTCTCACCCCAGAGGCAGCTGCATCTCAGCACCAAACAAGGGGCCCCTGTATAAACAGATTCCACCACAGAGGAACCGGTCCCGGATCGGGCCCAGAATCCCAGCAGTTAATTAGAGCTGCTTGTCAAGTGGGGATTTTGGCCGAGTCCCACAGGCGACGGTGCGATTCCCCCAGACTAGAGCCAGGCGTGTGCGCCGCGCAGCTCCGCTAGGCCTGGCTACACTGGTCATAGTCATGCCCCACCCCCCCAGCAGCCCTGAGCTCCCAGCCAGACTCGGGGTGCTCAGCCCAGCTCTGTCTGGTTTCTCGCTGCACAGCGGCTGGTTTCAGCCTCTTGCGTTTTTAGCACGGTTCTGTGAGAGATAACCATGGCTCTGTAGCTGCTTCCCCATTCCCTGGTGCTTGGTGTCCCCACAGCACTGCTAGGTATTAATACATGATGTGTGGCTGTCACGGGCGTCTACACCGCAAGGGAGCCGCTTTCGGTTCCTGCACACATCATCACAAACTGTGTAATAGCCAGGGAGGGGAGAGTGGCGTGGCTGGAGACTGCCCACTTCTCCAACGCCCCGGCTCCAGCACACAGTCATTGCATTGCTCTAGCTATCCGAGAGACAAGATGGGGGAGGTTGTATCTTGTATTGGACCAGCTTCTGCTGGGGAGACAGACAAGCTTTCGGGCCACACAGAGCTCGTCTGCAGGGGTGGGAAAGGTACTGAGTGTCGCAGCTAAACGCAAGGTGCAGCCGATTGTGTCGCAGAAGGAGATACACAGACTGTAAGGGACCATGCGGGGTGAAGTGGCCTGTTAACACCCTGCAGCCATTGGACAAAAGGCAGGTTATGGGTTACAGATTGTTGGAATAAGCCATAAATCCAGTGTCTTTATGAAGACCATGATTTCTGGAGCCTAGCAAAGTCGGCTTCATAACTTTTGGTTCTATGACTGGAGGGGTGTTAACGAGCCGAGTAACCTTGAATGGTCCCTGGCAATCTGGGTTAACTCTTTATGGTAAACAATCTGCGCCACCTTTATTTAGCTGTGACGCTGGGAGTACATTTCCCAGCCCTGAAGGAGAGCTCTGTGTAAGCGCCAATCCTTGTCTCTCTTACCAATAGACGCTGGTCCGATCAAAGACATTACCTCACCCACCTCATCTCGCTAATATCCTGGGATCCATATGGCTACAACGACACTGCAAATATCTATCTATCTATCTATCTATCTATCTATCTATCTATCTATCTATCTATCTATCTATCCTCATACACCCCCTCTATCTATCTATCTATCTATCTATCTATCTATCTATCTACATACACCCCATCTATCTATCTATCTATCTATCTATCTATCTATCTATCTATCTATCTATCTATCCCCATACACCCCCTCTATCTATCTATCTATCTATCTATCTATCTATCTATCTATCTATCTATCTATCCCCATACCCCCTCTATCTATCTATCTATCTATCTATCTATCTATCTATCTATCTATCTCACCCCATACACTCCCCCTTTTGCTCTCTCTCCCCAGGCAGAGTAGGGTTCTGTCATGCCACATGGGTCTTTCCCATCACTCCAACACCCCCAGGTTCTCCCACACATACATGTAGAACTCACACACACAGACATGCAAGGACACGCAGGGATTCACAGACGCTCACTTGCACATGCAAACACACACACAGGGACATGCAAACACACGCTGGGACACACAAACGTACACGTGCACACACACAGTGTGCACAAACACACACGGGGGACACAAACATGCACACATGAGCATGCACACACAGTGTGCACACACACACACAGAGGGACACACAAACGTGCCCACATGGACATGCACACAGACACAGGGACACACACAGGGACACGCATATGCACACACATGTAGGAACACAAGCACGCACGCACACACATGGACATGCACACACACAGAGTGTACACACATACACACACGGACAGAAACACACACAGGGACACATGGACACACACAGGGACACGCACACCCACACACATACACAGGGACACAAACATACACACATACACACACACAAGGACATGCACGCACACACAGTATACACACACACATACACAAACATGCAGGGACACAAGCATGCACACACACACACACACACACACGGACACACGGACATGCATACACACATGCAGGAACGCATGCATGCACACACACACACACACGGACATTCATGCACTTCGTATAAACACAATACACGTAGACAAACACACGCAGGGACATACACACACACAGCTCCCTTGAACACTGTGAAGGTGTGCATTGGCCGCACACTCACCGAGCAGACACAGCCAGAGCCAGAGCGCCATCGAGGGATCCTGTGTGGTGTCTGTGCCGGGGACTGAGGCAGAAGTGAAGCTCCCGTGTCTGTGCGTGACTGGGACTTCTCCTTTCCGCACCAGGGGTGGGAGCATCCTGTCCTGTCCTCCCCCCGCCCCCCGCTCTCTGCCATGACGCCCGGGCCAGCAGGGGATAGTGTGAAACCCCCAGTCCCTCCCGCGCTGCGCTCCTGCCCCCACCTGCGTTGCTGCTCTCCGGACAGGACAGGCTGTATGCCGGAGAGCAGGGGGCAGCCAGGGGCCGAGGGGTTCCCCATGTGGGTGCACAGCTGGGCTGGATCAGCAGGGCCAGGGAAGGGGGGATCACCTCTGTATCTGGCGTTAGTGAGACCAGTAATGGCCCAGCTCAGGTGTCCTCACTGCAAACAGGACAGGGACTAGCGGGGAGGGGTCGAAGAGCTACAAGAAGGATTTGGGGGGTGGGAACCTGCTGGGCAGGGAGAGGCTGAAGGAGCTCAGTGGACTCAGTGTCTCCACCCAGAAGAGGGTCAGAGGAGCCGCGATCCCGGCCTCTGAGTACCCACCTGGGAAGGAGATTTCAGAGAGCAGGGGGCTCTATGCTCCCCCAGGAAAGGCAGAGCTGGACCCACTGGCTGGAGCTGACCAGAAGAAGGGACAGATGTTTAGGGGACATGGAACATCTGGCCTGGGGGTGGGGGATTCTCCATTCTGGGGAGTCTGCACAGCACCATGGACGTCTCTGACAGCTCCGCTCTAGCTAGGCCAGGAGAGGCGGGACAGGGGCAGGGAGCACTGGGGGGGTTCTTGGGCCTGGATGGACCCAACGATCCCTGCTGGCCTTGGGCTCTACGACACTGTGCTCCTCAGGGACACGGTGCAGCCAGAGCCCCCTGCGAAAGCAGATTGGAGGCCACTGAAGACTGGGGGGCAAACAACCCCTGTGCCCCACCCCAGAGGCAGCTGCATCACAGCAATCCCACAGCTTTTCTACAGGGTACAATCCCTGTAGAAGCAGCAGAGTATGGAGAGTCCCCTCTGGCCTGGGGCACCTTTGTGTGACCCTTGTAAGGCCACCTACACCTGTGACCCCTCCTGTTGCTGTGAGGCAGCTCCCCCCTCCCCAATCTGACAGCTTCTTTCTCCATGGGAACCTGAGCAGCCAACGTCCCCCCGGCTCCACTCTCTGCAGAGCCCCCCATAGACTAAGCTGGTGACCCCAGAGCCCCCAGACCCCAGCCAGAGCTTCCCCCCTCCCCCTAGAACACGAGCCAGTGAATCTCAGGGAACCAAGCCAGAGCTCCTGGGCCAGTGGCCCCGGAGCATCCAGCCCCTCACGGAATGTAGCAGCCCACTGCCTTGAGCCCCCCGGCCTGCGCTGACAGACTCGGGCTCAGTGGGACTCACCCTATGACATTCAAATAGCTGTGGAACCAGAGCTTTGACACTGTGGGTCGGTCTGGAGCTCGTGCTCTGAAACCGCCCCCCCCTCCTCTCCCTCCCTCTCCCTCGGCTCCAGAGTCTGCGCTCCAGCCCCAGCTCCAACGTCGACACCGTTATTTCTTGCGCAGAGCGTGAGTCCTACATGCAGGTAGGCCTGGCCTGACCTGAGGGTTTAAACACATGTGGGGAGGCCTCATTCCTTGGAAGACAGGATTAGGGAGGTCAACAAGTCATCAGGCTGAAAACAGGATGTTTGTGCTACATAAGGTAAGTCAATAGGTCAGGAGGCTAAAAGACAGAATTTGTGAGCCAGCTAAGATAAGAGGGAGAACACCCCGGGAACCATTTACTACAAACAAGGCAGGGGAGGTCGTATCTTGTATTGGACCAACTTCTGCTGGGGAGAGAAACAAGCTTTTGGGCCCCATAGAGCTCGTCTGCAGGGGTGGGAAAGGTACTGAGTGTTGCAGCTAAACGCAAGGTGCAGCCGATTGTGTCACAGAAGGAGATACACAGACTGTAAGGGACCATGTGGGGTGAAGTGGCCTGTTAACACCCTGCAGTCATAGGGAAAAAAGGGAGGTTAGTGGGTTACAGATTGTTGTAAAAAGCCATAAATCCAGTGTCTTTATTAAGACCACAATTTTTTGTGTCCAGCAAAGTTATGAATTGAAGCTCCCAGGCTTGTTTTTTGAAAGTGTTGTGCAGGTTTCCTTTGAGGATGAGGACTGAGAGGTCAGTGATAGAGTGATTGCTTTGTGAAAAGTGTTCACTCACAGGTGACAAGGTATTTTTGTCTTTTATCATTTTCCTGAGTAAGTGCATATGAAACCGTGATGCTTGTCTGGTTTCACCCACCTAGTTGTTATTGTAAGGGGCGGCAGCTTTGTAGAAATTTTGGTGGTGCCCAGAACGCTCAGAGCCCGCCCCACCGAACTCCGCCCCCTCACCTGCCTAAGGCTCTGTGAGGGAGTTTGGGTGGGGGGAGGAGGTCTGGGATGCAGGCCCTGGGTTGGAGCAGGGAATTGGGGTGTAGGTCAGTTGAGAGGTTGGGCTCTGGGATAGAGTCTGTGGTGCAGGCTCTGGGATGGAGTTTGGGGATGGGAGGGGCTGTGGAGGGAGGGGTGCAGGCTCTGGACCGGAGTTTAGTTGTAGGCTCTTGGCTGGGGTAAGGGGTGTGGGTGTAGGAGGGAGTTTGGGTACAGGCTCTGGGAGGGAGTTTGGGTGCAGGAGGGGGTGTGTGGGAAGGGAGTGAGGGTGCAGGCTCTGGGACGGAGTTTGGGTGCTGGGTGCAGGCTCTGCGCTGGGGCACGGGGTGGGGTGCAGGATGGGTGGACGGGTGCAGGCTCTGGGACGAAGTGCGAAGGGCTGGGTGCAGGCTCTGGGATGGAGTTTGGGTGCTGGGTGCAGGCTCTGGGCAGGGGCTGGGGATGTAGGAGGGGGTGGGGGTGCAGGCTCTGGGACAGAGTTTGGGTGCAGGCTCTAGGGTGGGGGTGCAGGTTCTGGGAGGGAGTTTAGGGGCTGGAGAGGGGGTGTGGGCTCTGGGAGGGGGTGGTGGGTGCTGGGGGGAGGGGACTGCCATCACGTGTGGCTTCCTTCCTCCCCTGCTGCCCCTCGCCATAGCCTCACTCGGGGTGGGGGTTGGGGTTGCCCCTTGCCCAGTGTTTGCAGGAGAGGTGGCTGGGGGGAGATGTGGATCACAGGGACAAACACTCACCGAAGCCCCAGCAGCTGCTCAGGTGAGTCACAGAGATCCACTCCAGATGTCTCCCGCCGGAAGCCCCCTAAGCATCTGGTGCCATGGGAGGGGAGGGCTGCCAAGCACGTGTGTGCCCCCTCCCCCTCCTGACGTGCAGTAGCCTAGCACAACATGAGCTGTAACCTCACCCAGTGCACTAAATGCCCCGATAACCAGGGGCGGTGAGTTATATTCTCTTGTGGTGCCCGGGCTCCAGCAATATTCAGGGCTGGGGGCCCTGCTTCACCAAGGTATGGAGCTGCTCCCCCCCGGCAGCAGCAGCTGCCTCAGTCTGTTGCCAGCGTTGCTCTTGTGCTGTGCTGTGGCTGCTGACAGCTGAGGCCAGGGAGAGCCCTGCCACTTTCACTCAGGCAGGGGCGCTCCAGGGCCGGGAGCGGGGGCGGGGTAGGGTGACCAGATGTCCCGATTTTATAGGTACAGTCCCGATGTTTGGGTCTTTTTCTTATATAGGTTCCTATTACCCCCCAGCCCATGTCCTGATTTTTCACACTTGCTGTCTGGTCACCCTACGGGGGAGGTCCTCCGGGGGCTGCTCCAGGCAGGGCCGGGGGAGAGCAGCTCCAAACATTGGTGAAGCAGGGCCCCCAGCCCTGAATATTGCTGGAGCCCGGGCACCACAAGAGAATATAACTCGCCGCCCCTGGTTATTGGGGCATTTAGTGCACTGGGTGAGGTTACAGCTCATGTTGTGCTAGGCATGTGTAGGACCCATGGCTCTTGAAAGGTGTGTTGTGTGTCAGTGTGGATCATGGTAGCAGTGGAGATACGGCTGCAGGGTTTGCATCTGTTGTTCTGGCAAGGTCTGGTGCTGCTTTGATTTGCTAGGTCCTGGTGTGTGGGGAGCTTGCTTCTGATGATGAGGTTGGAGGGTTGTTTGAAGGCCAGAGGAGGGGGTTCAGGAAAGATTGCTTTCAGAATGGGGTCCCCATTGAGTATGGGGTGTCATTGTTTGATTATACCCCATATGAGAGCCTATGTGTGGTCGGAGGGAGCTTTATTTCCATTTTGAACCAGGTTCTCGCAAGATATTTCTGTGGCTCATTCCATGAGGCAAGTTGGGTGTCGTCTGACGTCACCGGTGTGGTGCTCTGCTCTGTTCAATGTCGATAACACTCAGCTGCGTGCGTGTGTTCCCTCTGTGTGCTGCCCCGGCTCTGCACAGATCGCTGACGCAGCAGACCCCGAGAGAACCTCCAATGACCACAGACTCCGATAAGGTATGAAGGCACCCGGCCAGGTTTATTGCCAAACAAAACACAGTCTCTAGCTCCCCAGATCAGATGTCTATGGTTCTGCTAGTACATATGTGCTCCCTGACAATGGACGCAGCTCAGTCAGTGGTGGGACTCTCCACTGCCCCCTAGGCTGGACAAAGAAACCTCCTCAGGTGTGCATTCTTATACACAGGTACAAACAAATTACACATCACTCCTGACATATTGAGGTACAACCCCTCTGCGTGTTGGGGTGCTGCCTCTCTGCCGGTACATGTTGGTTCGAACAAACAAGTCTATCCATCACAGGGGTAGGCAACCTATGGCACGTGTGCCAAAGGTGGCACGTGAGCTGATTTTCAGTGGCATTCACACTGCTCGGGTCCTGGCCATGGTCTGGGGGGCTCTGTATTTTAATTTAATTTTAAATGAAGCTTCTTAAACATTTTAAAAACCTTATTTACTTTACATACAACAATAGTTGAGTTATATATTATAGACTTATAGAAAGAGAACTTCTAAAAAAATGTATTACTGGCATGCAAAACCTTAAATTAGAGTGATTAAATGAAGACTCGGCACACCACTTTTGAAAGGTTTCAGAGTAGCAGCCGTGTTAGTCTGTATCCGCAAAAAGAACAGGAGTACTTGTGGCACCTTAGAGACTAACAAATTTATTAGAGCATAAGCTTTTGTGGGCTACAGCCCATTTCTTCGGCTGCATAGAATGGAACATATATTGAGGAGATATATATACACACATACAGAGAGCATAAACAGGTGGGAGTTGTCCTACCAACTCTGAGAGGCCAATTAAGTAAGAGAAAAAAACGTTTGAAGTGATAATCAAGCTAGCCCAGTACAGACAGGTTGATAAGAAGTGTGAGAATACTTACAAGGGGAGATAGATTCAATGTTTGTAATGGCTCAGCCATTCCCAGTCCTTATTCAATCCTAAATTGATTGTATCTAGTTTGCATATCAATTCCAGTCTCAGCAGTCTCTTGTTGGAGTCTGTTTTTGAAGTTTTTCTGTTGTAAGATAGCCACCCGCAGGTCTGTCATTGAATGGCCAGACAGGTTAAAGTGTTTTCCCACTGGTTTTTGAGTATTATGATTCCTGATGTCAGATTTGTGTCCATTAATTCTTTTGCGTAGAGACTGTCCGGTTTGGCCAATGTACGTGGCAGAAGGGCATTGCTGGCACATGATGGCATATATCACATTCTGAAAGGTTGCCAACCCCTGATCCATCATATTATCCTTTTGACCCTGTCTTTTAGGATGGGTCAGCCTGTTCCTCATTATCTCTGTGGAATGTGTTCGTACCGGACTGTTCTGGTGCCATCCTGGCCCACGGTTAGCCTATTAGTGCTTGATACCCTTTAGATATGTGTATGTGGCCAATTAGCAGCCTTCTTCTTGCCAACTTTTGTGAGCAGGGCCCGCCTCTGGCTCACAGCTTAACTCTGCTTTATGTTAGCAAAGTCTTGACCATTACTTTAGTTCAGGCCTTAGGCCTCATACCGGACCTCTGATATAAGGGTTTATGTTTCAGGGCCTCATCTTACTACATTGGATACCATGGACACTGGATCCCTGAGGCTAGCTGAGGGAGTGGGGATATCTGGGTACCACCACCACCTTGGCAAACCTGAGGCTGGCGAGGGTGGTGGTGGGTGGAGTCAGCCCGTTGCGGCTGCCACTTGATCCCTGACGGAGGGGCAGGCCTGGTGTCACTAACACCGGATCACTCAGGCCAGCGCGGGGGTGGGGGGGCAGCCAGATGAAGCCACCAACGGATCCATGGTGCTGGCTGGTGGATGGCCAGGTGCTGACGCTGCCTACAGTGGATCCCTGAGGCCAGCGAGGGGGCAGAGGAGAGCTGGGTACTGCCCCCACAGGATTTCTGAATTTGTTCAGAGGGGGCAGAGGTGGGTTGTGGCTGGGTGTTGCTGCCACTACATGCGTGTGTGAATCCCTGGATGAAGGGTGCTCAGATTCTGCTCCCATTAGATCCCTGAGGCTGGCAGGGGCGGGGGCAGCTGGGGGGGTCATCATGATGGGATCCCTGAGTATGTCAGGGAGGGTAGGAGTCATCTGGTGGTTGCCTCCACCACTTGGATCCCTGTGGCCATGTGGGTGAGCCATATTCAGGTGACTCCCACTCCCAAAGGACCAGTCACTCGCCATAGGTCAATTGCACCTTAGATCTCACACCAAAGACAACACTTGTAGCCAATCCTGTAATAAACTAGGTAAAGATTGATTCCTAGGAAAAGGAATCAAGCAGATGATTTACAAGGTTAAAGCAGGTAAACACCCCCCTCACACACAAACGAGTTCCACTCTTAAATTTCCAAAAGCAAAAGAAGCTTCCATGACAAGCAAGGTCTACGTGTCTTCAGGGCTAACCCAGGCCAAGCACTGGGGGCCTCTTGCTTGTTCCCAGGGGAGCCCTGTGGTTCCGTGGATACCGATCTCTATCTGTGGATATCCGCATCCACAGGTAGAAATTTGTATCCGTGCAGGGCTCTACTGAGGGAGGAGGTCAGGCTGAGCGACACAGGGACAGAGCTTTGAGCTCTGGCTACCTAGAATGGGCTCTGCTGTAACCATCATTTCTCTGGGCTCACCAAGGGCTTCCTGCACTGGGGGTCAGTTGACTAATAAACCCGCCCGTGGGACAGCGCTGGCTGTGTGTCCCTGCACACGCTGGTGGACGGGTGCGTTGCTCCCTACGATTGTACAAGTCTCCCACAGGGGTCTGTCTCAGTGGGACTCCCTGAACGGAGCTCACGGGGTGGTGCAGGGGGGCTGGCGGACCAGAGGTCCGGCCTAAGGAGGCAGTGAGGCCATGTGGCTCACTCTGGAGAACGAGTGAGAGCCCTAGGGGGTCTGGCACACTGATGGGACTGTTACAAAGCTGGGGCCATAGCCCCGATCCTGTGGATCTGTGACAAAGGTTTAGAAAGCAGTCAGGAGAATCCCCCAACCCTGCAGTCAGGAGAATCCCCCATGCTCCAGGCATTAGTTCTCCTCATTCCAAAATCTGCACCTTATTCCCAGCCTGCATCAGTCTGGCTTCAGCAGTGGGTCTGGCTCTGCCTTTGCCCCCGGGGGAGCACAGAGCCCCCTGCTCTCTGAAATCTCCTTCCTGGGCAGGTATCCAGAGGCCGGGATTGCAGCTCCTCGGACCCTCCTCTGGGCGGAGACACTGAATCCACTGAGCTCGGCAGGTTCCCACCCCCCAAATCCTTCTTGTAGCTCTTCTCCAACCCCTCCCCGCTTGTCCCAGTGAGGACACCCGAGCTGGGCCCAGGGCCGAGGAACGGTCCCACTTACCCTCCCCGACCATGCGGGGTACCCCTTGCTGATCCAGCCCAGCCGTGTGCTCGCCCCCTTAGCCACAGCCCGGCACTGGGAGCCCCTGGCCAATGGGTCACCTTGACCTCAGAATGCCCCCCATGGCCGGCTCATCGCCCATGACTTGCTGTAGATGCAGGCCGTGACTCCTTTGCCCACCCAGCAGGGGCTGGCGCTGTCGGAGGGGAACAGGCTCCTTGAGCCCAGCCCTTGGGCCTATCTGGCTGTGGCAAGCGCAGCCCCGGCAGGGAGCCCCGGGCTGCCCCTTCATCTCGGGCTCCTCAGCAGGAACTGATCGGGATGGGGGCCAAGGAGACAGAGGGGTGGCAGGGGATGGAAGCTATAGCAGGGGGTGCTGGCTCCCCTCCCCCTCCGCTCCTGCCAGTGCCTCCTCCCTTTCCCTCTGCTCCTTCCTCCCCTCCCCCCACCTCTTTCCCCAATTCGGACTGGGGTCTGCCCCCCCCAGGCTGGGCAGAGCTCTCGGTGGGGGGGCCTGTGCCGCAGGCAGTGACTGGGCTGCGTCGGGGCTGTTCCTGACCGTGCTGCTCTCCGGCCAGGCTCTGGCTGTGCCCCTGGCCCCCCAGTCCCCCGGCACCGTCCAGCTCCCGGAGGCTGCTCGCCAGCCAGACCAGGGGCAGGTACTTGTGCACCTCGATGGCTGGGCTGCGGCGGTTGGGGTCGAGGGTCAGCAGCCGCCGGAACATCTCCTGGGCGGCGGGGCCAAAAGCCCTCCAGGGCGCCGGCGCCTCCCCTGGCACCGTGCTGTTCTGCCAGGCGCCGAACGCCTCAAACTGGGGGTCGGGGCTGACAGCCACGTCCCAGGGGAAGCAGCCGGTGCCGAGGCAGAAGAGCAGCACCCCGAAGGCCCACACGTCCAGGCTGGCGTCCAGCTCCAGCGTCTCCGAGGCCTCGAGCAGGCAGAGCTCGGGCGGCGCGTAGGGCAGAGTGCCCGACATGGCGCAGACGGGCGTGCCCTCCAGCCGCGTCAGCCCGAAGTCGCCCAGCTTCACCCGCCGGCACTCGCAGTCGAAGAGCAGCACGTTGTCCAGCTTGATGTCCCGGTGCACCAGGGCTTTGCCGTGCATGAAGTCCAGGGCCTCAGCCAGCTGGGCCGCGCAGCGCTTCACCTGGGCCTCTGGGAGACCCTCCTGTGGGGGCACGGGGGTTACACACGGGCAGCCCTGGCCTCCCACCAACAGCGCCCCCTCTGGGGACCTCCCCTGCATAGCGCCCCAGCACCCCCTCTGGAGACCTCCCCTGCATTGCGCCCCAGCGCCCCCTCTGGGGACCTCCCCACACAGCACCACACCAGGGACCTCCCCTGCATAGCGCCCCAGCGCCCCCTCTGGAGACCTCCCCTGCATTGCGCCCCCTCTGGAGACCTCCCCTGCATAGCGCCCCAGCGCCCCCTCTGGAGACCTTCCCTGCATTGCGCCCCCTCTGGCGACCTCCCCTGCAGTGCGCCCCAGCGCCCCCTCTGGGAACCTCCCCTGCATTGCGCCCCAGCGCCCCCTCTGGGGACCTCTCCACACAGCACCACACCAGGGACCTCCCCTGCATAGCGCCCCAGCGCCCCCTCTGGGGACCTCCCCTGCATTGCGCCCCAGCGCCCCCTCTGGAGACCTCCCCTGCATAGCGCCCCCCTCCAGGGACCTCCTCCACACAATGCCCCAGTGCCCCGCCAGGGACTTCCCTGCATAGCACCCCAGCACCCCCTCTGGGATTTCCCCACACAGTGCCCCAGCACCCCAGCGCCCCATGAGGGACCTCCTCCGCACAGTGCCCCAGAACCCCCTCCGGAGACCTCCCCTGCACCCCAGCACCCCCTCTTTGGACCTCCCCACACAGCGCCTCCACTGGAGACCTCCCTGTCACAGTGCCCCTTCCCCCCACAGCACCCTATGCTCTCTCCGGCCCCACCCACTCAGCACCCTACAGTGCCCTGTACTGTAACTCCCCACAGCACACCAGTGTCCCTCCAGCATCTCCCATGCTGCACCCCAGGTCCCAAGGCCTCCTGTTGAGAACCCATCCCTCATCCCTTGCTCCCCTGCCCCGAGACCCCAGCCTACCAGCTCCTATTCCCAGGAACCCTGAGACCCTGTACCCCAGCAACCCTCTCCGCTGACCCCCAGCCACACACTCCCGAGACCCCCAGCACCGACCCCCCATCCTCCACTCCCCAGCTCCCTGCTTCACAGGCCCCCACTGAGACCCAGTGCCCCATGCCCCTGCTCCCCATCCCATCCCCTGCTCAACGGCCCCGCTGACATCTGATGCCGCATCCCCTGATCACCACTCCCCAGAACCCCCCTGCCACCCTGCCTCATGCCAGCATACCCCGTCATGCACGATGGCACACAGGTCCCCAGCGGGCGCTAGTTCCTGGGCAAAGGCAAAGTGGGTGGGGCTCTCAAAGACTATGGGCAGAGTGCGCAGGAAACCGGCATGGGCAGACAGGCAGAGCGCAATGCAGTACTCCCGCAGGAATGCTCGCCGCTCCGTCCTCTCCTTCGGCATCAGCTTCAACGCCAGGGCCGTGCCTGGGTACAAAGGGAGGGTCAGTGTGTCCCAGCAGTGGGCAGGAAGTGGGTACAAAGTGGGGTCAATGTGCCCCAGCAGGGGGCGGGACCTGGGCACAAAGGGGGGTGGTCATTGTGTTCCAGCATGGGGCAGAGCCTGGGTACAAAGTGGGGGTCGGTGTGTCTCAGCTGGGGATGGGGGCTCGATAAAAGGGGGGTGGTGAGTGTGTCCCAGCAGAGGAGGGACTGGGTGAAAAGGAGGGGGTTGGTGTGCCCCAGCAACGGATGGGGCCTGGGTACAGAGGAGGGGGTCGGTGTGCCCCAGCAGGGGGTGAGCCTGGATACAAAGGAGGGGCTCGGTCTGTCCCAGCAGGGGCAGAGTGGTACCTGGGCACAAAGGTGGTCAGTGTGTCCCTGCAGGGGGCAGGGACTGGGTACAAAGGGGGGGTTGGTGTGTCCCAGCAGGGGGTGGGCCTGGGTACAAAGGTGGGGGTTGGTGTGTCCCAGCAGGGGGTGGGCCTGGGTACAAAGGAGGGGGTCGGTCTGTCCCAGCAGGGGCAGTGCTTGGGCACAAACAGAGGGGGTGGAGGGGCCCCGTGGGTGGGCTCAGAGAGTCCCATTGTGTCAGTAGGTTCTGGGTGTCGAGGGCCCCGAGTGGGATCACTCCCTGCTGTGGCTGCCCCCTCACCTCACTGACTGCTCCCCGGGCCCCTGGGAGTTGGCAGTGGGTGCCCGAGTGACTGGCATGGCAGTGGCAATGGATCACCTGCTGGGTGGCATGGGGCCATTGGTGCCTGTGCCGGGAGCAGTGAGCAAAAGGGAGCTGGCTACTTTGAAGTAAGCGGTGTCAGCGAGCAACTGGGCGAATCCCTGAATTCCTGCCCCACTCCCTGCAGCACAGCGCCCCCTAGCACCTCCTGGGGCCGGCACTGACTGCTGGGGAGAGCGCCCCCTACTGAGCCCCCACCCCGCTCCCTGCAGCACAGCGCCCCCTAGCACCTCCTGGGGCCGGCACTGACTGCTGGGGAGAGCGCCCCCTACTGAGCCCCCACCCTGCTCCCTGCAGCACAGCGCCTCGTAGTGCCCCACTGGGGCCGGCACTGACTGCTGGGGAGAGCGCCCCCCCACTGAGCCCCCACCCCGCTCCCTGCAGCACAGCGCCCCCTAGCACCTCCTGGGGTCAGCACTGACTGCTGGGGAGAGCGCCCCCTACTGAGCCCCCACCCTGCTCCCTGCAGCACAGCGCCCCCTAGCACCTCCTGGGGCCGGCACTGACTGCTGGGGAGAGCGCCACCTACTGAGCCCCCACCCCGCTCCCTGCAGCACAGCGCCCCCTAGCACCTCCTGGGGTCAGCACTGACTGCTGGGGAGAGCGCCCCCTACTGAGCCCCCACCCCCCTCCCTGCAGCACAGCGCCTCGTAGTGCCCCACTGGGGCCGGCACTGACTGCGAGGGGACAGAGCCCTCTGCCGAGTCCCCACCCTGCTCCCTGCAGGGCCCCAATGCAGGCGGCGGCTACTCAGGCCTGGCCCACCCAGGAGCAGCTGGCGCTGCCCTCACCTCGCTCCCGGTGCTCTGCCAGCAGCACGTTGCCGTAGGTGCCGCTGCCCAGCTCCTTGATGATGGTGTATTGCTCCTGCAGCTCCAGCTGGGGCAGGCTGCGCGAGGTCACCTCCATCAGCCGCTCCAGGAACTCCGCGTTGTCCTCCACCTCAGGCAGCTCCATGCCACGCGCTGCCCGTGCCTGAGTGGAGAAGGCAGCGCCTGTCAAAGGAGAGCTATTCCCCCTCCCCCCATGGGACACCCACCACACCTGTCGCCTAGAGCCAAGGGAGGGCAGTGGGGGCTACTGGGTTAGAGTGGGGGGTGTGGGAAGGGCTGGGACACCTGGGTTCTATCACAGCTCTAGGAGGGAGTGGGGTCTGGTGGTTAGGGGAGTGTGGGAGCCAGGACTCCTGGGTTCTATTTCTGGCTCTGTCCCAGCTGAGCTGGGTGAATTCCCTTCAGCTCTCAATTTCCCTGCTCTGGGAAGTGCTCAGATATTTGCAGGCCTGAGCTGAGAGGTGAGAGAGAAACCCAGTGACAGGTCAGTTCCTTCTCACTGCTGTTGAGGCCTGGCCCCTCCGGCTTCTGGCCGTCCCCACGGGGGCCTCCTGCTATTGATTAGCAATACAACTATCTGAGAGGGGAGCCCTGGCCAGGCTGCGTGGTGTGGGCCTGCCCCACTTGCTGCTGAGGAATGCGTGTCTGCACATGGAGTGCTGCTGGCTCAGACATATGGGTCCAGAATCCCACCCAGCTAGCTCAAGCGCTGGGCGGGTTGGGGGGGGGCACTGAGGGGGCAGGGCTGGGTGGTTCTAGCAGGGGGGCACCGAGAGGGGAAGGGGCTGGTTGGGTCTAGCGTGGGGGGGCACTGAGAGGGGAAGGGGCTGGGTGGTTCTAGCATGGAGGGGCACTGAGAGGGGAAGGGGTGGTTGGTTCTAGCGTGGGGGGGCACTGAGAGGGGCAGGGCTGGTTGGTTCTGGGGGGGCACTGAGAGGGGCAGGGGCTGATTGGTTCTAGCGAGGGGGCACTGAGAGGAGCAGGGCTGGGTGGTTCTAGCATGGGGGTGACACTGACAGGGGCAGGGGCTGGTTGGTTCTAGTGAGGGGGCACTGAGAGGAGCAGGGCTGGGTGGTTCTAGTGAGGGGGCACTGAGAGGAGCAGGGGGGGTGGTTCTAGCATGGGGGTGACACTGAGAGGGGCAGGGCTGGTTGGTTCTAGCATGGGGGAGCACTGAGAGGGGCAGGGGCTGGTTGGTTCTAGTGTGGGGGGGCACTGAGAGGGGCAGGGCTGGTTGGTTCTAGCTCGGGGCGGCACTGAGAGGGGCAGGGCTGGTTGATTTTAGCCAGGGGGCACTGAGAGGGGCAGGGCTGGTTGATTTTAGCCAGGGGGCACTGAGAGGGGCAGGGCTGGGTGGTTCTAGCATGGGGGGGCACTGAGAGGGGAGGGGCTGGTTGGTTCTAGTGTGTGGGGGCACTGAGAGGGGCAGGGCTGGGTGGTTCTACCGTGGGGGGCACCGAGAGGGAAAGGGGTAGTTGGTTCTAGCTCGGGGGGGGGCACTGAGAGGGGTAGGGGCTGGTTGGTTCTAGCTCGGGGGGGGGCACTGAGCGGGGGAGGGGCTGCGTGACTTGCTCCCCAGCTCATGGGATGTGGAAACTGCAGAGTGCTGCTGTTGGGAGGCAGAGGCTGGGGTGCCCTGGACGACATCCAGGACCAGGCCTGTGCCTGTCAAAGTACTTTCTCCGTGCCCCTCTGTCGGGGCCAATTCCCCCCTTCATGGCAGGCCCCTTATCCCCTCAGCATGTGGGGCCCATCCCTACCCTCCTGGTGCCCCCTGGACACCCTGGGGTGTCGGTGTGGGTAGCATCAGTCCCGCCGTCTGAGAGGAAGACTGGGGTCTAGATGTTAGAGCAGGGAGGGTTGGGAGGCAGGACTCCTGACTGCTAAGTTCCCTCTAAGCTGCGTGGCCACCAAGGACCGCCCAGGCACACAGCGGGCAGAGGTGCCTCTCCCCTGGCCACGGCCTCAGCTACCACAACGGGAAGAGGAGCTCTCCCCAAGCCCTGGGCTGCTGAGGCGAGAGAGGGCTGGGGGGGGGTCCTCTCTCCCCGCTGCAGCCTGGGCAGCCTGCACCCCAAACCTCTCATCCCCAGCCCCACCCCAGAGCCCACACCCTCAGCCCCCCGCACCCCAACTCCCTTCCCCAGCCCTGAGCCCCCTCCCACTCTCTGAACCCCTCAGCCCCACCCCTGCCACACATCACTCCATAGTGGTGCACAGAGCAAAATTCATTCTGCACATGGACGTGAAAAATTAGAGGGAACATTGCTGGCTGTGGGAGGGGATTGGGGTCTAGTGGGTCCTCACTAGGGGTTGGGGCTGGGAACCAGTAATCTTGGGCTCTTTCCACAGCTCTGGGAAGCAGGGGTGAGGTCTAATGCTTAGAGTAGGGGGCTGGGCCCTGTCCCTGGTAGCCGAGCCCCCAGTGCTGTTGCTGTCCCACACAGGGCTGATGGGAGGGAGTCATGCCCACAGGGGAACTGCAGTTATGGGGTGGGGGTAGGGGGGAAGGCTGGTGCCTCTTTGTGCACAAGCCCTGCTGCCCGCCCAGCAAAGGTCACTTGTGAGTTTGGGGTAGGTACTGCCTGCTGATCTGGCCCTGGCCCTGATCCCATCCAGCTTGCACCCCTACCCCATGGGGGAGACTGTCCCCCGCCGTGGGTTTGAGCCCAGGCCCCCCAACCAAGGCGATCGCCTCCCCAGGTCTGGGACTGTCCCCACTGCTGCTGGATTTTCCTGTCTGTTACCTAGTGCTCCGTAGTGCTAATTGTGACTGGCCTGTGTCCCCAGGGCCTCCTGCTGGAGCTGGCATCCCCGAGTGTGACTCGTGTGGGCAGCCCTGGAGCCTCTCTAAACCCGCAGGGGTTACAGAGCAGGAGTTGCGCCTGCCTGCGGGCTTGGCCCCAGTCCCCTCCCCCGTCCACCTGTCTGTCTGTCTGTCTCACCACTGCAAAACAAGGGCTTCCCAAAGCAGAAAAGCAAATCCGACCCGAGCGACCAGGGCTGGATGCACAAAGGGCTCAGCGGTGCAGTGCCTGGCGCCCCGTCTCCAGTGGATTCCACAGACCAGAGCTCCTTGGCCCTTTCCCTCTGAGGCAGTGTGGTGCCCAGCTCAGCTGGGCTTTGTCAGCCGGGACCCCTGTCCTGGAGCTGGGTGCCTGAGCCAGGTCAGCCCTGTCTCCTGAAAACCCCCAAGGAGAGCCCCTGATTACAGCCCCTAGCCCAGTGGGCAGTGCTAGGAGAGGGGAGCGCTAGGTTCAAATCCCCCCTCTACCTGCTGCGGTGCAGATCTGTGTCCTAGTAAGTGCCCCAGCCGCAGAGTCAAACTCCCTGGCTCTGTAATTATTTAAGTCTTCATACACTATGGACCAGCTTCAACAGTAGAGACTATGCTACAAAATGAAGTCGACCTAAGTTACATCAATGTAGACGCACCGCAGTAATTCAATTGTTTTTGCATGTCCACACTATGCTCCTTGTGTCGGCGGTGCATGTCCTCACCAGGAGCGCTTGCACCGATTTAACTGTCAGCGTGGGGCATTGTGGGACGGCTTCGGAAAGGTAGCAACAGGTGATGTCAGTAATACAGTGTCTACACTGACACTGCGTCGACGTAACTACATTGACCCAAACGCTACGCCTCTCGCGGTGGAGGAGTTATTAAGTCGGTGTAGTAGGCCAGTGGCTCTCAACCTTTCCAGACGATTGTACCCCTTTCAGGAGTCTGATTTGTCTTGCCTACCCCCAAGTTTCACCTCACTTAAAAGCTACTTGCTTACAAAATGAGAGAGAAAAATTCAAGTGTCCCAGCACACTAGTACTGAAAAATGGCTGGTTTTCTCATTTTACCATATAATTATAAAATGAATCAATCGGAATATAAACATTGTACTTCCATTTCGGTGTATAGTATATAGAGCAGTATAAACAAGCCATTGAAGGAATGAAATTTTGGTTTGTACTGACTTTGCTAGTGCTGTTTATGTAGCCTGTTGTGAAACGAGGCAAATATCTAAATGAGTTGATGTACCCCCTGGAAGACCTCTGTGTACCCCTCAGGGGTACACGGATCTCTGGCTGAGAACCACGGTAGTGGGGCACTTACATCAGTGGGTGCTACACTAGTTAGTGCCGACGCTTACAGGGTTAGGTCGACATAAGTTGCCTCACTTTGACCTAACGGTGTAGCCCAGGCCTAAGGGCTTGTCTACACTGACAGCCGTGCAGCTGTGCCGCTGTAGCACTTAGTGAAGATGTGAAGCGCTTCTCCCATCAGTGTAGGGATTCCACCTCCCGCAGAGGCGGTAGCTACGTGGACAGGAGAAGCCCTCCCATCGACACAGCGCTGTCTCTGTGGGGGGTTAGGTCGGTATAACTGGTAGTGCAGACCGAGGCTAAGGTTATGTCTACAGCGGCACCGCTATAGCGCTTCAGTGCAGAGACTCACTACAGCGATGGGAGGGGTTCTCCTGTCAGCGTATTTAATCCACCTCCGCAGGAGGCGGCAGCGAGATGAATGGAAGAACTCTCCCGCCGACCCATCGCTGTCTGCACCAGGGGTTAGGCTGGCTTAAGGATGCTGCTCAGGGGGTGGATTTTTCTCACCCCTCAGCAATGTAGTGATGCCCATGTAAGTTCCCAGTATAGACCAGCCCTGAGAGAGATGCCACTGGAACAGCCTGTAGCCCAGTGATCAGCTCTGAGCAGCTCAGAGAGGAGCCTACTCAGATCTGGGGAGGATCTGGATCCATCTCTCCTCATACACACTGTCTATCCCCCCCACATACACACACCCTGTCTCCACACACCATCTATTCCGTACATCTATCTATACACACACATCTAATCTTATCTATCTATCTATCCCCATACATCCCATCTATCTATCTATCTATCTATCTATCTATCTATCTATCTATCTATCTATCTATCTATCTATCCCCATACATCCCCTCTATCTATCTATCTATCTATCTATCTATCTATCCCCAGACACCCCCTCTATCTACCTATCTATCTATCCCCAGACACCCCCTCTATCTATCTATCTATCTATCTATCTATCTATCTATCCCCAGACACCCCCTCTATCTACCTATCTATCTATCCCCAGACACCCCCTCTATCTATCTATCTATCTATCTATCTATCTATCTATCTATCCCCAGACACCCCCTCTATCTACCTATCTATCTATTCCCAGACACCCCCTCTATCTA